>NC_060155.1:180364-185710 GCF_021292245.1 Micropterus dolomieu | reverse complement strand
AGCAGCAAAAGACCACATCGGGTGCCACTCCTGTCAGCTAAGAACAGGAAACTGAGGCTATAATTCACACATGCTCACCAACACTGGACAATAGAAGACTGGAAAAAAGTTGCCTGGTCTGATGAGTCTCAATTTCAGCTGAGACATTCAGATGACAGGGTCAGAATTTGGTGTAAACAACATGAAAGCATGGATCCATCCTGCCTTTTATCAACGGTTCAGGCTGTTGGTGGTGGTGTAATAGTGTGGGGGATATTTTCTTGGCACACTTTGGGCCCCTTAGTACCAACTGAGCATCGTTTAAATACGGCAGCCTACCTAGTATTGTTGCTGACCATGTCCATCCCCTTATGACCACAGTGTACCCAGCTTCTGATGGCTACTTCCAGCAGGATAATGCACCATGTCGCAAAACATGACAATGAGTTCACTCTACTCTAACGGCCTCCACAGTCACTAGATCTCAATCCAACAGAGCACCTTTGGGATGTGGTGATTGGCATCATGGATGTGCAGCCAACAAATTTGCAGCAACTGCGCTATGTTGTCATGTCATGTATGGACCAACGTCTCAGAGGAATAATTTCAACACCTATTTGAAAGTATGCCACAAAGAATTAAGGCAGCTCTGAAGGCACCCTAACAAAGTGGCCGGTGAGTGTCTACAGACTACACTGAGAAGGGTGAGACAAGCTGGACTCATATAAGCAGCAGACAACATTAACATAACTTTTAAGCAATTAATCATATTATGATGAATTAATTAATCAATAATTAGGGCCCAAGCACTCGAAAAGGCACCAAACTTTGCACATAATTCAAGCGCAGCAAAAAAACCCGGTTATTATCAGTCGACCAGTTTGCCCGTGGCGTGTCAACATACATGCTCACATCTGCACCAAATTTCTGTGCAGATGTTTCTGTCCCAGAAAACACATTGATGAGTCAATTATGTAAAACTTTTTTACAGTTTTCGGTTAACTCGGTGGCGTGGCAGCGAAGTTCCACGCTTTGAGGTGATACAGGAAGTTGGTGTAACTTCACTGTACATGCTAAGATCTGTTCGAAATTTTACACGTTTAATAAGAGTCCCGCCCTGAACACATGTACAAGCCAACATTCACATAGTCATAGCGCCACCTGCTGCCAACTGGAAATGACATTTAACGAAGCAGCCCCCGTGGCACGTTTGACCTACATGTATGAAATTTCTGTGGCACATGTGTCATGTCCAGATGTACCAAAAAGCCTCTTGGAGCGATGCCCTAAACCCAACAGGAAGTCGGCCATTTTGAATGTTATGGTCATTTTGGGATGATTTACCCAATCCGTACTTTAACAAACTCCTCCTAGAGAATTAGTCCAACTGACTTAAGATTTTTGCTGTGCAGTCTAAACCCATTGACGATTACAAGTTGTACAAAGTGAGTTTTCGTGGAACAATGTGCCCGTGGTGTGGCGACCTAAATCGATGATTCGCCATAATGTTTTTGTAACTTCAGTCTGCATGCTCACATCTGCACCAAACTGTACATGTTTGATAACAGTCCCACCCGAAACACATCGACAAGCCAAAATTCAAGTCGTTGTAACTTAACTGTACATGCTCAAGGAATCAGGAAGTGATGCATAACACCTTTGAATTTGATGCAGCACCTACGGGATCACCACCCAGCTTTGCATGCCCAAGTAAAGGTAGCCTAATACATAATAAGTGAGTTAAATAACGTGGCAAAATTTGTAATCATTGCATCCCAATCATGTTATTGTGGATTTATCACTATTAGCGTCAGCTGATCAGTAACAGTAAATGTTAAAGATGTGTGAGGTCGTTGAGAATTTGAGGAATACTGAGGAAGACATTAAGTATGTACAGACTCTGTGACCATAGCTTGGCCTTACAGACAGCCGACACAGGCAGACCTGGCTGCCCCGTTTCCGCTCTGTCCACAGACATGGGTGGAGACAGAGCAACATTTCCTGCTACCCTGTAACACTTATATCAGAACAGTTCTTTACAAAAATTAAATGTAAATTCCCAGATTTTGATATAATGCACCATCTACTAGGAGAAATCAGTATCAGCACCATAGTGGCAGCGAAATATGTCAGTGCAGTTAGTCTGCCCATAACTCATTCAGCCTTTTGATTTACTTTCTACTTAAAGGGTTTGTTTTTTAGTTTCTTATATTTTATATTTGACACGATATTTTTTTCCATCAATTCTATTGTTCTATGTTGTTCCTTCAGAAACAGAATCAGGTTTATTGCCAGGTACATTGGTATAAATTGTACACGTGAAAATAAATAGAAATAGAAATGTAAAAAAAATGATAAAAAATATGGAGATCAAAAAATTTACAATAATACTATAATACAATGCTGACAAGTATGTGCAAAAATTCACAACATGAGCATAAAGCACAGTTGAGTGTTGTTGCAAAGTGGGTCAGGAGCAAGAATGTGTGTGTGTGTGTGTGTGTGTGTGTGTGTGTGTGTGTGTGTGTGTGTGTGTGTGTGTGTGTGTGTGTGTGTGTGAGAGAGAGTGTGTGGAGGGGAACATGAGAGTCAGTGACAGTGGGGACCCGGGCCTTGTTGAGAAATTTTATCTTGTGGCAAGAGGTTTCGGTCCTGATGGACCACAGCCTCTTGCCAGAGGAAACTGAAACTGTTTGTGTCCTGGATGGGAGGGGTCAGCCACAATCTTTCCTGCAAGCCTCAGAGGAATGTTGATGAATATTCTCTGTTTTTATCAATATTTCAATGTTAAGTTATTTGGAACATGGTTCTATGGACAGAAATAGTGTTTTAAAGATATCTCCCAATAAAAGTCAACACTTAAACAGTAAATGTTGCCAAAATTATGGACATTCACCTTAAGATATTCAGTTACATTATAATCCATTTGATGCTGATTTTGATGATTTATTGCATTGAAAATATAGCTTTTTTACCAGGCGAGGATGAAAAAATATTTTTCTTTCTTGCATATCCATTTAGTCTGTAATGGTAAAATGATTTGCAGCGACCGGCTGACGGCACTAATACATAAAGGCTTCAGATCATATCTTCCAGAAACATGTCTGTTAACATTATTACATGTAAAAACATCTCCAGGTTGCAATAAACATTATTGCATCTGTTGAAAACAGTCACAGGTTACAGCAGCCCAATCATTCACTACACAGAAATACAGTAACTATTTTTTCAGTGTGCGTTTTTTCTGTAAACAGGAGATGATTTCAGCCCTCAGCCTGCTGAGGTGAGTGTTTCATCATCAGTCCCTTTACGAAATGACACAGTATCATTTATCTCATAGAGCCCCAGTTCCAGGTAACTGTAGCTTTCCTCAATTATAAAAATGCGCGTAGAATCCTCACTAAAAGTGCACATGCGCCCAAAAGCCAAAAATGGCGTACAGCAAAAAATATAGCCTACATAATATACACACAGAGGTAGGAGCAGGAACACGGGGGCAGCAGGTGACTCGCAACCACAAATCCAGACTCCACAGCTCCAGAGACAGAAACACCTGCAGGAAGTGATAGGAGGAGAGAGGAGAGGGACGAGAAAGCACAAGACTACCGGAAAGGGGAGAAGTCGAGTTAGTAACATGCATTAATGGGATGAGGTTGCATACAGAGGGAGAGAAAGTAGAGGAGAGAGGAGCTCAGTGCATCATGGGAAATCCCCCGGCAGTCTAGGCCTATAGCAGCATAACTAAAGGATGGTTCAGGACTAACCTGAGCCAGCCCTAACTATAAGCTTTATCAAAGAGGAAAGTCTTAAGCCTACTCTTAAATGTGGAGATGGTGTCTGCCTCCTGAACCCAAACTGGAACCTGGTTCCACAGGAGAGGAGCTTGATAGCTGAACGCTCTGGCTCCTAGTCTACTTTTGGAGACTCTAGGATCCACAGGTGCATTCTGGGAGTGCAGTGCATCTATTCTGGATTTTACAGGAAGCCAATGCAGAGAAGCTAAAACAGGAGAAATATGATCTCTTTTCCTGGTTCCTGTCAGAACACATGCTGCAGCATTCTGGATCAGCTGAAGAGTCTTAACGGACTTTTTCAGCCTGATAATAAGGAATTGCAGTAATCCAGCCTAGAAGTAACAAATGCATGGACTAGTTTTTCTGCATCATTTTTAGACAGGATGTTCCTGATTTTTGCAATATTTCGTAGGTGAAAAAAGGCGGTCCTTGAAATTTGCTTAATGTGAGACTTAAACGACATGTCCTGATCAAAGATAACTCCAAGATTCCTTATAGTGGTGCTGGAGGCCAGGGCGATGCCATCCAGGGCTTGGGCCCCAGAACAATAACTTCTGATCTACTATAAACTATCTGAGTTTAACATTAGAAAATTACAGGTCATCCAGGTTTTAACATCCTGAAGACACATTTGAAGTTTAGCTAACTGATTACTTTCATCTGGCTTGATTGATAGATATAACTGAGTATCATCTGTATAACAGTGAAAGTTTATGGAATGTTTCCTGATAATATTGCCTAAAGGAAGCATATATAAAGTGAAGAGGATTGGTCCGAGCACAGATCCTTGTGGAACTCCATGACTAACTTTGGCGTGCATGGAGGACTCATCGTTAACATGTACAAACTGAAATCGATCTGATAAATAGGACTTAAACCAGCTTAGAGCAGTTCCCTTAATGCCAATGAAATGTTCTAGTCTCTGTAATAGGATCTGATGGTCAATGGTATCAAATGCAGCACTAAGATCTAATAAAACCAGTACAGAGACAAGTCCTTTGTCTGATGCAATTAGGAGGTCATTAGTAATTTTCACCAGTGCTGTCTCTGTGCTATGATGAGCTCTAAATCCTGACTGAAAATCCTCAAATAAACTATTGCTCTGTAGAAAGTCACACAGCTGTTTAGCAACTGCCTTAGAGAGAAATGGAAGGTTAGATATAGGTCTATAGTTGGCTAAAACATCCGGATCAAGTTTGGGCTTTTTCAGAAGAGGCTTAATTACAGCTACTTTAAAGTACTGTGGTACATAGCCTGTTGATAAAGATAGATTGATCATATCTAGTATAGAAGTGCTGACTAAGGGTAAAACATCTTTAATCAACCTAGTCGGGATGGGGTCTAAGAGGCAGGTTGATGGTTTAGATGAAGAAATTATTGAAGTTAGTTGGTAAAGATTGAGGGAAGCAAAGCAGTCTAAACATACAGTGGGTACGGAAAGTATTCAGACCCCTTTAAATTTTTCACTCTTTGTTTCATTGCAGCCATTTTCCAAACATCAAAAAAGTTCATTTTATTTCTCAGTAATGTACACTCAGCACCCCATCTTGACAGAAAAAAACAGAAATGTAGA
>NC_060155.1:165979-180264 GCF_021292245.1 Micropterus dolomieu | reverse complement strand
ACCCAATTGAGCATCTCTGGAGAGACCTGAAAATGGCTGTCCACCAACGTTTACCATCCAACCTGACAGAACTGGAGAGGATCTGCAAGGAGGAATGGCAGAGGATACCCAAATCCAGATGTGAAAAACCTGTTGCATCTTTCCCAAAACGACTCATGGCTGTATTAGATCAAAAGGGTGCTTCTACTAAATACTGAGCAAAGGGTCTGAATACTTATGACCATGTGATATTTCAGTTTTTCTTTTTTAATAAATTTGCAAAAATTTCTACATTTCTGTTTTTTTCTGTCAAGATGGGGTGCTGAGTGTACATTACTGAGAAATAAAATGAACTTTTTTGATTTTTGGAAAATGGCTGCAATGAAACAAAGAGTGAAAAATTTAAAGGGGTCTGAATACTTTCCGTACCCACTGTATATCTGGTTCTACAGCTGTTTCTAAGGTTCCTGAGTTTAGAGATAAGTCGTTGCCAGTTGAGGGCAGGTCTTGGTGAATTTTGTTTCTAATAGTTAGAATTTTATCATTAAAGAAGCTCATGAAGTCGTAACTACTGAGAGCTATGGGGATATTTGGCCTGGCTACAGTGCTGAAAAGAAACCTGGGGTTGTTCCTATTTTCCTCTATTAATGAGCAGTATGCTGCTCTGGCATTACAATATATTATCTTGCCAAATTAAACGAGAATTTTCCTGTTCGGTGGAATGCCAATTCCTCTCAAGTTTCCGCGATATTTGCTTTAATTTGCGAGTTTCAGTATTATACCATGGAGCTAACCGTCTTTGTTTTATTATTTTCTTTTTTAGAGGGGCAACAGAGTCGAGTGTCATTCGCAGCGAGCCTGCAGCACTATCAACAAGATGATCGACTTGGGAGGGACTGAAATTAGCATCCACCGTTATTTTGTTTGCTACAGCACTATTAGACAGGCAGCTTGTATAGAAATTTTTGCCCAATGGCGTGTAGTTCAGCAATACAAACTCAAAAGTTATCAAACAGTGGTCTGATAAAAAGGGATTCTGTGGGAACACTATTAAATTTTAAATTTCAATACCATATACCAGAACAAGGTCGAGGGTGTGGTTAAAACAGTGAGTCAGTTCATGAACACTGAGAAAAGCCAATGGAATCTAACAGAGAGATAAACGCAGTACTAAGGTTGTCGTTCTCAACGTCCACATTAATATTAAAATCCCCTACAATAATAACTTTGTCCGTTTTAAGGACTAAAGTTGACAAAAACTCAAACGCAAATTCAGATAAGAATTCAGAGTACGGGTGAGGTTAGTTTAGGTTTAGAGCTGATTATTAGGCTAGAGTCAGCCTTGCTGCTTCTTGCTTTCTTACAGTGCAAACGCTTTGCTGCTTGCTCTTGCCTCTGCTTTCATTCTTTTGGTTAAACTCTTTTTTCAGCTAGAAATCAGCAGCTCCTGGATACTTTTAAATCACTGGGACTGTCACATAAAGTTGTCTCTTGCCATAATTTAAAAACTTTTATGATCTTAGTGCTACGCAAGTGCGGCCTATCAATAGCACTAGCCTGTAGTGACTGGAGTTATAGCTAATGCTAATTAGCAACAAGATGCCCCCCTTCTTCACGGACGACTTCTACAAACTTCTACAGAATGTTGCAGTGCTGGAAACCAAGATCCACAGGTTAGAAGTGAATGTGGAAGTGAATGGACTATGTGGGAATGACACCACTTTACCGTGGACCCAAAACAGTGGACAAGAGCATGCTAACACATGGCTAATTAGCACCAACAAGACTACCAAGAAGCAGGAGGCCGTGTACTGGGTAATAAATCTTAAAGTGGGAGTCCTCCCTGGAACGCTCTTGGTGCAAAGCCTAAGAGTAAATCATTTCCTGGGGAAATGGGAGGACAAGTAACAGGCAAAACCCAGCGCCCTGAGATTTGTGATGCGACTGACTGGCCTGCATTATCATCCAGGCAGAGCGCCTCTTCAACCCCTGGTCTTGTGGGATGATCATACAAATAAATAGTTAAAAAATCATACAATGTGATTTCTGGATTTTTTTTTTTAGATTATGTCTCTCACAGTGGACATGCACCTACGATGACAATTTCAGACCCCTCCATGATTTCTAAGTGGGAGAACTTGCAAAATAGCAGGGTGTTCAAATACTTTTTTTCCTCACTGTAATACAACATCTGAAATCCTCTTTATGTTGCCTTGATATTCTGCCAACAGGTTTTTTCAAAAATATTTCTAAATGCATGGCCTCACATCTACTACAAATTGTCAACATGTCCCTGAAAACTGCAGTCATTAAGCCACTCTTGAAAAAGAGCAATCTAGACAGGTCACTAATGAGCAATTATAGGCCCATATCAAATCTCCCATTTTTAAGTAAAATCATTGAAAAGGCTGTTTTTCAACAGCTTAGTGCTTTCTTGGCACTAAATAACTGTTAACTGATAACTGACAGTGGCAGATTTTCAGTCTTAGTATTATTGGATCTCAGTGCTGCATTCGACACGGTGGACCACAACATATTACTAGACAGACTTGAAAACTGGGTTTGACTTTCTGGCACAGTACTAAAATGGTTTGAATCCTACTTAAAGGACAGGGACTACTTTGTGTCTATAGGTAATCACACATCTGAGCTGAAAAAAATTATGTGGAGTTCCCCAAGACTCCATTCTGGGGCCTCCTTTGTTTAACATTTACATGCTTCCACTGGCTCAGATTATGAAAAACAACAAAATATGTTACCATAATTATGCAGATGACACACAGATTTACATAACCATTTCACCAGGGGACTATGATCAAGGGCTGAAACGATTTATCGATTAAATCGATAAAATCGATTAATAAAATGCTTCAACATAAATTATTTGCATTGATGCTTCGTTTAATCCATGTAACTATACAGCACAGTGTTTCGCACGGACATTTATTACTGTCGCACATTGCGCTTACACTGTGAACACGTCAGGATTATAATGTAGCCATTTGAAAAGTGGAGGAAGAGAGAGAAAATGGCGAGGGACAAAGAAGAAAGTGTCCAAAGTATGTTATTATTTCATGCTAAAGAAAACAACTACTCTGTCTGTGTCACAGTCCGTCCACCGTAAAACGAAACTTATGTCGCCTTGGCAGACAGCATGACGGCAGCTGAACAAAAAGGTGTTCTGCCAGCGGACCAGAGTCAAGGTAACAGTAACAGCAACTTTAGCAATTAACTGAAATCTTGATTGATTGTTGAGTTGAAGGCTAGCCAAAGTAAGCTGCAGTCCTCAGCTGAAAATGTGAACAAGAGCGTTTGTTGTTCTCCTTTTTGGGCCGTGAGTTGTAACCTCACAGTCATGAGTTAACTGTGTGTCGGGAGCTGCACCTTTTAACTCCCCTCCAGCTCTCTGTAGCTCAGACAATCCCTGCTACGTGTGTGCTAATCCATCCTTCACCCATATTCTTGTCTTTATAATTGCCATCTTTATAATAACAAACAACAGCTGTTTCGTGTGCAGGATCGCTCATTTCCTGTTTCACATTTCATGTGTGTTTTCTTGACAAAACGTGGTTTGGAGACCAGCGTCGGGTGACAACTGCTGTCAGCTCCTGTAGTGTATGTGTGTGTCCCTGTCACCAATCAGTCATGTAGTGTGAACACCACAACGACTTCAAGACTGCCGTCATGACGGCAGGTTGTGTGAACTGCACGGTCATCGGCCGACGCTTAAAGTCGTGTAGGCTGCACAAACCTTTAGTATAACTTGTATAGCACTGGGGTGATGTGTGTGTTTGTAAAGCGGCTGTTTAGTAGTTGGTCTGATGTTTGCTGTATGACACAGTATGAATTTACGAAAGGACTAATAAATAGCCTAACTATCACCTCACATCGTGAGCTGCAGCCCTACTATGATCCCATGCTGAGTGCTGGGATGCTGAGTAACTGTACTGAGCAGGTCAACGGCTGGATGTGCCAGAATTTCGACTTCAATCTGTAATGTTAAGAACCACAAATCAAGCCAGAAATCTTGGTGTAGTCATGGACTCAGACCTAAATTTGAGGAGCCACATTAAGACAATTACAAAGTCAGCCTACTATCACCTGAAGAATATATAAAGGATTAAAGGACTTATGTCTCAGCAACATCTGGAAAAACTTATCCATGCATTTATCTTCAGTCGACTCGACTACTTTAACGGTGTCTTTACAGGGCTCCCTAAGAAATCCATCAGACAGCTGCAGCTGATTCAGAACGCTGCTACTCGAGTCCTCACTAAGACCAAAAAGGTGGATCACATCACTCCAGTTCTGAGGTCTTTACATTGGCTTCCTTTATGTCAAAGAAATGATTTCAAAATCCTGCTGTTAGTTTATAAAGCACTAAATGGTTTAGGGCCAAAATACATTTCCGATCTTCTGCTTCGTTATGAACCATCCAGACCTCTCAGGTTGTCTGAGGCAAGTTTTGTTCAGATGTGAGCATGTACACAGTTGATCTTTGACGTCACGCCACGGACACGCCCATTGACGAAAACTCGCAAATAGCACAACTTTTCATCTTCAATGCCTTTAGAAGGCACAGCAGAAATTTGACGTCGATCCGACTAAATCCCTAGGAGGAGTTCGTTAAAGTATGAAGTGTGTAAATCATCCAAAAATGGCCGTAAAATTCAAAATGGCCGACTTCCTGTTGACTTTAGGGTATGGGTTCTTAAGGCTTTTTTGTGCGTCTTGATATGATACATGTCCCCAGAAAATTTCGTGCATGTAGGTTGAACGTGAACGAGGGGCAAATTTTTTCCAATTTTCTAGGTGGCGCTAGCGAGTCATTTTGCCACGCCCATGCACGAAGCCCATAAAATACGAAATTTTTCACCAGTCCTGATATGTGTGCAAAGTTTGGTGAATTTTCGAGTATGTTTAGGCCATGTCAATGGAGCCTACTTTGCAGAAGAAAATAAAATATATAATCTTAGCAAATTCAATAGGGAGCTCACATGGTCGTGCTCGGGCCCTAATAAGCAACAGACGGTCAAAACGGACAGCAGGTAGGGGAAGAGATGGAAGACAGGAGTGAGGAAGGAGAGAGAAGAGGAGATGGTAAGGGATGGAATAAAGAAGCAATCAAGAAAGAAAGACTTCAAAGTCATGAGCTTTAGTCCTACTACTTAAAAATATACATTATTAATCCAATCACGGTCACTGCGTGCTGTCAAAAATGTAACAGATACCTGGATTTAAATATGACAGATGAAAACATTAGTTTTGGATGTTTCATTTTTAAAGTTGTAATCCTTAAAGTTTTAAGTCCCGTTGCTTTAGAGACACCTGTGGTTACAGGTGGTAAAAATTTAATACTACAGGTCCCAGAATTCTGGGGGCTGCTGAACAACCGACTGTTGTTTACAGTTTTTCTCAATTGCTATAATACTAAAGCCTATTAGCTGAACAAAGTTTGCAGTTGCCTGAACTCATTTAGCCAATTGTGCAGTCTGTTGTCAATAAACCATTTCACATGGTAAAACACAATTTGTCTGTTAATGTCACTTAGACTTTTCAGCAGAACTCTAAACACATTCTGCACTCTAATGCACGTCATCCATACTGGTAAGCAAGAGAACACATGTCAACCAGTTTAGAGAGCAAACAGGTTGTTGAAGGTGGGACAGAGAAAATCTAGGAATGGATGGAAGAAAGAATGTGAGAGGACGAGTGCGTATGCGAGGTGGGCAAGGAAGAGGAAGACAAAGAGTGAATATATCTGATGAAATTCGACTAACAGTCATTGACCATATTCTTGTCCATGGACTGACAATGAGGGAAGCAGGACTTAGAGTGCACCCCAATTTGAGCCGATTTTCTGTCCACCACAGTAAGGACATTCAGAGAAGAGAACAGGTACAGTATACTACTGTATTTTTGTAATTGCAAATTTACAGCTCTGTTGCAGCTGTTTCAACAGACTTTTGTAAAGTTCATCACTGTATGTGTTGTACTGCATGAATATTTTTTGTAGCTGCACATCTACTTTTTGTAGAATTGCAAGGCTGCCACATGCAGGTGGAAGGACAGCTATATTCACTCAGGAGCAAGAGGCCGTTATAGTTGGTATGGTCCTTCAAAATAACGACTGATACAAGACAACACACACTTCCAGGGAATCGACAGTGTGAGCATTTCCACAGGATGCAAATGTATATCAAGTATACAGAGTACCTTTTGAGCGCAACTCACAGAGGATGAAAGAACTGCAAGCTCAGTATGTGCAAGTAAGCGTACATTCAGACACATTTACTGATTGTCCAGATTGTCTACAGTACTGCCACATACTATGTGAATGACATTACTCTTCAGTACATACAATGTATGTGAGGGACATTGTTGATGTCCCTGGTCAATGAGGTGGCAATGTCACAATCTGTGCTGCTATCAGCAACCATGGTGTTCTACATCACCATGTTACGCTCGGGCCATATAACACCCAGCACCTTCTATGATTTCTTGCCAATCTAAGAGATATTTTATTTGAGCAGCAGGGTCAAGAGTGTAATGGGAATTCCAAACATACTGCATGTAACCCTGGACTCAGGGAGACTAATGTGTGATGTGGCACTGAATCTGTGTAAACTGTCCAAATCTCTCTGTTTCTTTGTTATCCAGACTTCAGGGACAACATGTCTCTGTGGGATGATATGATTGACCCTAAAGCTGGATCAATAACAGGCTCACTCAGCTGTCCTCACTCTTTCGAGCATACATGTACGTATATATGCATATGTGTTGCTGTGAGTCCTTCTGCAGAAAACTTGAATTAAACTCACAGAAAGACAAGTGTTTGCCTGAGCGGTTTATTTGAACACTCTCATTCCCACCACAAGAGCTAAATCAGAATCCCATTCCCACCTATGTGATAGTGTGGGACAATGTCAGTTTCCACCGAGCGCATTGATCACGTATACTCCTTTCATTTTTGTATTGTATACTGTAGTACAGTGCATTGTAGGTTGTATACTGTACAATAAACAAATTGTCTGGCCCAGAACATTGTGCTTTCCATTTGTTTACAGTACTGACTGCTCAATAGATTTTGACTTATTGCAGGTTCATATCAACAAAGAACAAGAATTACAGTATCACAGAAAGAAGGACAAGTTTGTGAGATGCCAACCCGGTCTCACTCCCAAGTCGTCACATATGGACGCTTGGTCAAGAGCCATAATCGTCAGTTTGTGACGCACTAGGGATCCCTTGGACGTCATAGTTCGACGTATTGAGGGAAGCCCTGTTGTGTCAGTTTTTGATGGTAAAGGCAAGTATGATATTTAAGAGAAAAGACGAAGTAAGGAGGTGATTGGGGTGGATAGAGGGCCAGAACCCGGACCTTGAAGCAGGAGAACAGGGTTTGTGTCCGTTATTTAGGCGAGTGAGGTAAATTGACATTAACGTTAGTTAACTTAAGTCTTAATTGACATACATAGCTATTTTAACCCAAACCATGATCTTTTCCTAACCTTAACCAAGTAGTTTTGTTGCCTAAACCCAACCAAGTACTTTCTGTGCCTAAACCTAACGAAACTGCAACGTTTCACGACTTTAATTATGCGCGTTTCAACATGGCAATGTATCGAAACGTTACGTTTTATCTTGAAAGTGTAACCGGATATTGCATATTTATTGTTGCTAAGCGTTGCTAACTTGACTGTGGATCCCTAAACGTCAATAATTGATGCAAAAGGGCTACCCAAGTCTTTAAAAAGCGACGACAAAGGGCCTTGACCATGCGTCAGACATTTGACGAGTAGGGAGTGAGACTGTGTTGGAGATGCGGGGTACAGTACTGTAGAAATAGGGGTACAAGAAGGAGAATGAACAAATAAAAATTGCAGAGAGCAAAGCAGAGTATAATTTCTGATCAATTCTGAGCTACTATGACTAAACATGTTTTCATTCATCTAAAGACTATGATGGAAAAATATGAAATTTGTTTTGAGATTAAAAATGTACTTCTCCCTGAGAACTATATGTTTTGAACAACGTGTTTTCTATTTTTTGGTGTATTGTTTACAGACTGCTTGATAGTGTATATATGTTTTGTAAATAGTGCTTGAAGCTGAGGTTTTGTGTTTAATGTTTTCAGAAAGTGGACCAAGGTTTCAGAAATTGTGTTTTAGTAATTGAGAAAAACTGTAATAAGGGAGTTTTCCATCATTCTGTGAGCAATCATGATGTGATTTTCTGCTGCACATGGCCGAGTGTGCCAACAACAGGGCACAGTGTGCAGCCTGCTGCTTCAGCCCTTCATCTACCAGCTCCCTGTTCATTAGTCATACACTACTTCAAACTCATCCGCTAGCAAAAAGGCCCAAAATGAAAGTTGTTTTGTTTGATACATAGTATCAATTACGATAGTTGTCTGTGCTAAGCTCACTGACAAACACAATGCCCTTCCTGTGGCTGTGACAAAATCTGTGTTAGTGAGCACTTCTCCTTAGCTCTCCTGCCCATTATTGCAGACTGTAACTGGTTGCTGCGCTTTATTATGGTTCATCTGAATGCATCCCGAGATATCTCTCTAAAGAGATCCGAGTTTCACTTGATTATCTGCTGGTAATGCTTAAGTTGTTTCCACAGGTGCACCAATTGAGAGTTACAGATGTGATGGAGACCATAAGTCCCTGTGATATGTGATGTTCTGGACATTTTTTCTTAATGTAATTAAGCCTTTTCTTAGTTATTTCAGTTAAATATTATCCTTTACAATTGGCTGACAGTGCGCCAGTTGACAGCTCTACAAGTAGACATTTCAATAAAATAACTCGTGTTTGGTGTGGATTGTAGCGCGCGTTCTTCAGGTCTTCTTTTATTTTGGCTGCTGTGGATCGTTTTCACTTAACGACGCAACATAAAATGAAGAGATGTTAAACGGAGTTTGGCGCGTATGTGTCGCAGTTCATGTGTCGAACACAGACTGCGGCTTCAGCTCGGGTTTGGCTACACCAAGGCGTGGATATCGTTATGTTACCTAAAATTATAAACCCTGCTGGTTAGTGTGACTAAGTTACTTTCTAAACTATGTTTTCTGTCAAGCAGTCAAAAAAAGACCATAAGTCATTGATGTTGTTTAAGTATTCAAATAGGTTCATCGAGCTTACCTGGAGGGAGAGGCTCACAGTGTGGGTGGTCGCTTCATAGAGCTAACTTACTAAAATTAGTTCTAATCGGTATTTCCTTCGTCTCCGTTTCTTTGTCAGATTCAGGTGCATTGGAAAACCTCTTTCACCACCTCTCTGTGTTGCTGCTGCACTGTTACAACACAGCTCCACCTCAGCAAATAAGGCTGGCTTTACCAGTCTGACGAGCACAACAATCCAACCTGGCAACTTTCTGACAAGTCACTTATTATAGTGAGTCACTGCATGCGCAGACACATCATTACAATAATACAACAAAATAGTAGCCTACAAATATCACTGCTTTTTTTATAATGTATTCAGGCAAAGCCTTACACTCAGTCAGCACTGCATTTAAACAATTATTGCACAGTATCTCTGCATAAAAGCTACATGTGCTGTAATTAGAGCTCAACTAGGTGAAGCTATGACCTTCAGAGGCATATCTGAGAATTTAGTGTGAAATTTTCCATAACACTGTTGTATGCTGGGCACTGATTGTACTTACTTTTACTAAAGTGACATTCTCAGTGCAGGACTTTTGCCTGTAAAAATGTTTTTACAGTGTGGTAGTATGTTTACTTAAAGCTGGAGTTACATAAAAATGAACATCCCTTATATTCACTTCATCCTTTGCCAAACAAGTTTGCTGATGAAGCCTATCACCGGGTAAGTCTATCTATATTCGCAGTATATCTGAGTTTTTAATCTGCTGTCTGTGGTGATGTGATGTGATCCTACGCTGGCGCACCTTTAAGTTTTAGTGACATCTAGTGGTGAGGGTTGCGAATTGCAACAAATTGCTCTCAGGTATGACCACTGACAGATAACAGGACAATGGAAGCCTCACTGTTTCTGCACCACAGTCCATTATAAACCACATAATACATGAAGTTTACAAAGGCATTGTCAGGTGAGGATCAAGGCTCCTCTCCACTTTAATTAGATAAGCAATCTGCAAAACTTAAAATGTCTTTTTAAATGTTTTGAAATATTATAGTAACACAAAGTAGTACTAATAGCCATCATTTTAGCTTGTGGCAAAACAGTGCAACATTTTTAATGGGCATTAACCCGGTTAATTATGAAATCACACATTTGTGTACACAGGAACGAAGCAATAACCTACAAACAGTGGTGGAAAGTAACGAAGTACAAATAATTCATCACTGTACTTAAGTAGTTTTTTTTTTCGGTATCTGTACTTGAGTGTTTTTTGTGGTTACAACTTTTTACTTTCACTTCGCTACATTTCTAAGCCAAATATCGACTTTTTACTCCATTACATTCTGCACGAGAGCTCGTTACATTGGTATTAGCATCTTCTGCAGCGCACCTGAGTGGAGCAGCGCTGAAAAACAATGTCAAGCTGACAAAGCCAACTTGGCGCGAATCAACTTCAGCCAGCTGATGTGACATTGGCACACGCAGTGATAGTCCAGCGCAGAACTGGACATCCCCGCCTCGCTCTCATGTCAAAGGTGAACGCGAATGTTTACAACTTTGATGAGAGGATGAAGAGGGACTATCCTTCTAGGCATGAGAAGAGAAAAAACTCAATGAGAGTGAAGTGCGGGAACAGCAGTCAGGTAAACATGTGTTCTCTTCTCGCAAAGTCTGATGTCAGCAGATCACTCTTAGCCTAATGTGCAGCTGCAGTGAATCTCTGTCTGTCTGTCCTGCTAACCAGCTGAGCAGCGCAGCTCTTTGTCTGGCCCAGTCTTGGTTTCTTGCCAGACTGTGACTGAACAATGTTTAGTGAAATACAACTATTTATTACGTTTGTTAAACGCATGATGTTTATACACTGTAGCTCGGAAAGATTCTTGTTGCGCGTGGAAATGCGTTCATATGCGTGTGCAAGAAATTAAACTCGCACATTCGAGCAAGAAACATCTGTGGGATTTAAAGACAAGGCAGTGAAGCAGTGGATTCACATTGACTATTAAAATGCTGATTAGCTGGGCAGACTGGACAATATGGATGCACATCTCAGTAAATAATAAGCATCACATAGTCAGCCCAGTCCCTTTATAAACAGTATATTATATTTGAAAATGTATTGAAGGAAACCTGGAGGAGCCAGTTTGAATGGGCTTGATGCAGCTGATTAATACAGGATTAATATATAGAAAATATCTATAATTTACAGGGGCTATGCTGAAGTTTATCAGTAGAGTAGATGCTGGATCATCACAAGCACAGTTGATCCACATCCAGCCTCAGCCAGTACAGATCCAGTTCAGACGTCTTTAGCGGGTCCCACAGACCCAGGTGTAACACAGGCACCCTCAGCCAGTACGAGCACAGACAGAGATATACAGCCAGCTCATGTTTCGAAAGTCATTCTCCGCATTTAACCCATCCCTGAAGGGAGCAGTGGGGCAGCCGCTGTGCAGCACCCGGGGACCAACTCCAGATCCTTACCAGTGTCTGGTCAATAGCACTGACTGGAGCACCTGGAGGAAACCCACGCAGACACGGGGAGAACCCGCGACCTTCTGGCTGTGAGGCCACAGTGCTATCCACTGGACCACCGTGCCGCCCTGAACTGTTACTGCTCCACCAAATGATCCAGCAGATTGGCCCCCAGTCTTAACAGTCTTCATGAGGACGGAGTTAGAAACAGAAATTAACACATTTATACACATTCAGCAATTTGAGGTTTAATATTTTGCCCAAGGACACTTCAACTTAGATTATAAATCCATGAGCTCAATTTATTAATTAGTAAAATGTGCTCAACATGAACTTCTATGCCACATTAATTTCAAATCACAACACATAAAAACAAAGTAAAGAGGTGTATTGCATTGCGCTGTTGTCTAGCGTAGACTTGCCACTACTAAATACAAAGCACTTGCATTAGTTTTCAGGAGGAGTTGCAGGCTTTTTTTAATACAGTGTAGTGAGCAAAAGTCTTAAAAAGCAGCATCGGTACATTATTTCTGTACCATTCATGTCTGTTGAGCCAGCAGAATGTCCGCCATCCCAGCCAGAAGGACTTTAGTGGATATAAACACAGTATAATTTTTTGTCCATGAGTCAGAGGAAAAACTATAATAATGGAATTCAGGCTATTTTTATTTTTTTTTATTTAAATTTTATTTATTTATTTATTTTACTTTTATTTACCCAGGTGCTTTCTTTTTCAGGTAAGCAGAATTATTGGTGTAATTACTACTAGAATTTTAAAGATTTTGATCTTAAGTCTTTGTTTGTGGAGAGAGGTCAGCAACACCCTGCTCCCCATTGTTTTTCTTTAACACTGGTAGATTAGGTATAGCAGCATAGCTTTAAATCTTACCTGTTCCCTCATGCGGTCCTGGTGTCCCATGATAATGGCAGCATGGTGAGGATACTTCTGCCTCAGGTTGTCCAGGAACACCTCCTTCTTCCTCACCACATCAGAGTGCTGCGTCATCAGGCTGTCCAGCTGGCTGTCCCTGCTGCTGGCACCAGCAGTGGTGGCGTAGTTTTGTGGTAAGGTGCTGGGAGAGCGTGGATCTGACCCATAGGAGAAGTCCGGGTCACAGAGCAGGCTGCTTTGGGTGTGCTGTTTGTCCTGCATCAGACGTTCAGTGCTGCTGTCCACAACAGCAGAAGAAGAGATTCTAGACAGGGAGGTTCCAGGATCTGAGTGGGATGGTTTTATAGAGAAAAAGAATAGACAATGATGAAAGAGAAGAAAATCTAGCATAAAAAAGACAGAGGCTGAGAGAAAAGAAAAAATGATAAGACAGGATGAAATGTATGGCTATTACAGTGTGTCATCCTTTTTTCACAAAACTGAATATGTTGAAATATTGAAGATATGTAAAAACATTTTGTTGTATGTTTTACAGCTCACTCAGTCTGTATATGTGAAATAAACCTGTGTGAATGACAAGCTTACAATTGTAGCAGTCTCTGTGATTCTGCCCTTCTAAAACAGTACTGAAAAATACTTAATTAAAAGTGTCTGAACTTACATTAGAATCTTATTGTAGATATTAATATTGGTCAGATTATATGGGAAATAAAGCTTGATTTTATAGTTATGGCCAAGGCTATAGCCAGGTCCTGTATTTAGCAAAATGAGAAAACATAATATTTCAGATTATACAGATAAAAGTATGAGTCCCTCACTAACTCTTACACATAAATGTTAGTATAATAATTTATCCAATTTCTTACACCTTAAAAATACTCAAATTTAGGAGAGCTTCAGTGTTCTCTCAGATTGGTTTGTTGTAGACTTGACATGACTGCTGTAAAGAAACAGAGGTGAGCCCACACCTTGTGCCATATGTAACCAACATGTATAGTTTACAACAGGCTGGTTTTAGCCTATTATGTGCATTTATTTTAAACACTTGGGATTGGATGTTATATCACGTTTTTTCTCATTTTTTTGCATTTACTTTACATAATGGAAAATCTAAAGAATGTAGCGTTTATGCGCCTTATGTCTTCTCTACCGCTCCCCTATACTGCTAATAGCATGCAACACTAGCAAAATTGAGTCCGCTAACATCAACAAACAACTGCACCTACCACAACACAAAGTCCGAAGTCAAAGCCAACATTAGGCCTACTGCAGAGCATGTTAAATATATTGTGATATTGTGGTTTTAGCTGACCAATGTTGCTAACGTTAGCTTGCTTGCTAACGCTAGTTGCCAACTAAGAAATAAGGGACAAAAACTGGCCTGCTGCAGCAGTACGGCTAAGGTTTTGATAAGGTTTGGTTTGAATATACAGTGCATCATTTAAAGAGGTGGTATTATGCTCATTTTCAGGTTCAAAATCCTATTTAGGGGTTGTACCAGAACATGTTTACATGGTTTAATTTTCAAAAAACACCATATTTATTGTAATACTGCACATTGCTGCAGCTCCTCTTTTCACCCTGTGTTGAAGGCTTCGTTTTAGCTATGTAGTGATACATCTTGTTTCTAATTGATCTTTGTTGGGAGTTGCACATGCGCAGTTCCTAGTTAAGGACTACTAGCCAATCAGAAGCAGAGAAAGGCGGGTCAGCGAGAAGCAGGTAAACAGCTTTGATTCAGCTGTAGGCTACATGTTGCCGACCAGCTTGGCAACAAAGACTGGAGCGAGAGTTTCAGAGTGGTGAGTTATTAATCTGTAACAAAA
>NC_060155.1:163043-165959 GCF_021292245.1 Micropterus dolomieu | reverse complement strand
TAAAATTCAAAATGGCCGACTTCCTGTTGACTTTAGGCTATGGGTTCTTGAGGCTTTTTTGTGCGTCTTGATACGATACATGTCCCCAGAAAATTTCGTACATGTAGGTGAACGAGGGGCTAATCATTTCCAATTTTCTAGGTGGCGCTAGCGAGTCATTTTGCCACGTCCATGTGCGAAACTTGTAGAATACGAAATTTTTCACCGGTTCTGACATGTTTGCAAACTTTGGTGAGTTTTCGAGTATGTTTAGGCCAGAAAAAAAAATATATATAATCCGAGCAAATTCAATAGGGACCTCGCACGGTCGTGCTCGGGCCCTAATAATCCGAGCAAATTCAATAGGGACCTCGCACGGTCGTGCTCGGGCCCTAATTACCGTGGTATGTAGTTGTGTTAAAATAATCACAGAGCATCACAAAAGAACGCGTATGTATCTTTCAGGACCTTCGGCTCGCTCACAGCCCTACTTTACCATAATAACACTGCTGTGGGCGCAACAGAAATCAGACGGCGGCTGACTTGACCACGGTTTCGCATTCCGCGGCTACCTTACCGCAGTGACTGCTGCTATGGAACGTTTTCTGAGCAGGAGTGAAAAGAGGAAAAATGGGGAGGGGGAGCTGTTTGTATGGTAGGCTGCACCTACCATACAATCAACAACAGATCAACCATGTCCAGTAAAAATATTTAAAAACACAGGCAGTGAGCTCGTCCCCACAATAAACCCTGAGACACTTGTTAGGAAGTGTGGCTCAAATCGACCACTATTGTGAAAGTTGAGACCGGAAGCGCCTGCATGTTGCTGCGCAGTGTGACAGTGGCTGGGGACAGGATGCTGTCAGGCCAAACAGACGCACCGACCTAACGGGGAGAAACCGCAGCAGCATCTTTGCTTTCTGAAACTGGATATCCAGGTAAGGACGGCTAGCTGGCTTAGCTGTGATGCTAACCTGGCTGCTTGCCATACCTAGAATGATGGAAACGTTAATGACGCCGTTAACGAAACGAAACCTGTTTTTTCTTCATTTCCAATCATGTCGAAAATATGGCTATTGTTCGGCATACTGTCCTACAGGCAGCAGCTAAAGCACATTCATTTGACGAGATATTTGACCGTGTCGAGGCCATGCCAGCGGGGGTTGTGTGGTATTATGTTGTAGACGGCTGTTTAGACGAGTTTTCGTGTGGCGTTACAGAGGTAGCTTCCAGCTCAGGAGCACGAGACACGCGATTGCATCCATGGCTGTGCTGCTGTATCGGTGGTGGTATGGCATTGTATTGCACCACCAGCACGCACGCACGCGCGCGCGCAAGTGTAGTTTGTGTTTGTGTCAACCATAGGTGTCAACTTGTAATGTGCAGTTCCTGACAAATCCAACCCGCGCTGACCATGTGGACGCTCTGTTTCGCTGTAAGGGATTGCATTTCCATTTTCAGGGGTGTTGGACGTGCAAGCGTTTAAAATGTGTGGTTGACTTTTGTCTCCAGTCTTTGCTCATGCAGTCCTGTGTGTTCTACTTTTAATTCTTAATGTGACAGTTATTTGGTTGTGACCAGGGCTGAGTACTAACCGTGGCCTTAGAGGTCCATCCATAGGTGGTTAGAGAGTCTGCCCAGGCAATGGATAATTCCTGGATGGCTGCAGCTTGTGATCATTTATACAATCAAATCATTGCTTGAAGAGGATAAAAAAATAGGTGTCAGCACTCTCCATTCACATGTCCCCCCCTCCACAGTATGAATTTGTGTAATAATGAATAACATATAATAGTATAATGTTAGTATAATATTTATATATTTACAGGTCACAAGATCGAGTTTTTGTAGCATTTAAACAGCTTATTAGTTGAGATTCATCAATTCATCTGTTTCACATTTTTATGATATTACATTCCTGTGGTTAAGGTTTGATTAGGGCCAATGTTAGTGTATTCATTATAATTTCAGATTTTGGTATAGACTACTAATATAGTTTAGCACTATTAGGCTACAATATTAAAGAGGTGGTATTATGCTCATTTTCAGTTTCAAAATCCTTACATGGTTTAATTTTCAAAAAACACCATATTTATTGTAATACTGCACATTGCTGCAGCTCCTCTTTTCACCCTGTGTTGAAGGCTTCGTTTTAGCTATGGAGTGATACATCTTGTCTCTAAATGATCTTTGTTGAGAGTTGCACATGTGCAGTTCCTAGTTAAGGACTACTAGCCAATCAGAAGCAGAGAAAGGCGGGTCAGCGAGAAGCAGGTAAACAGCTTTGATTCAGCTGTAGGCTACATGTTGCCGACCAGCTTGGCAACAAAGACTGGAGCGAGAGTTTCAGAGTGGTGAGTTATTAATCTGTAACAAAAGGATCTTTCATCCATAAAGTTTTAACTGAGCTCTGTCTCTACATCACAGGAACAACTTTATGTCCACTGACTGCCTGGAGGGTAGCTAGTGTTTGGAAGGGAGAGGAGAGCTGTGTGCTGCAGCTCAGTGTTTTTCCACCTGTGTTTTTGAGGGCGTGTCAGACTAGCCGCTTGGCGAGCATTATATGAGGCGCATTTAGAGTTTTCTGTGGCAGATGGGAACTCCCTATGGGGTTGACTTTGGGCTTTTTCACTTTGCAAACCTATTGTATGCACCAAAAAGGTATATACCTCAATAAAGGAGAGGGAAAAAGGGAAAAAGCATAATACCACCTCTTTAATACCAGTTGGACAATATTTTATATGTCTTATTAGGGCCCGAGCACGACCGTGTGAGGTCCCTATTGAATCTGCTCGGATTATATATATTTTTTTTTTTTTTTTTTTTTTTTTTCTGCAAAGTAGGCCCAAATGACATGGCCTAAACATACTCGAAAACTCACCAAAATTTGCAAACATGTCAGAACCGGTGAAAAATTTCGTATTCTACAAGTTTCGC
>NC_060155.1:161073-163023 GCF_021292245.1 Micropterus dolomieu | reverse complement strand
CATGGTTTAATTTTCAAAAAACACCATATTTATTGTAATACTGCACATTGCTGCAGCTCCTCTTTTCACCCTGTGTTGAAGGCTTCGTTTTAGCTATGTAGTGATACATCTTGTTTCTAATTGATCTTTGTTGGGAGTTGCACATGTGCAGTTCCTAGTTAAGGACTACTAGCCAATCAGAAGCAGAGAAAGGCGGGTCAGCGAGAAGCAGGTAAACAGCTTTGATTCAGCTGTAGGCTACATGTTGCCGACCAGCTTGGCAACAAAGACTGGAGCGAGAGTTTCAGAGTGGTGAGTTATTAATCTGTAACAAAAGGATCTTTCATCCATAATGTTTTAACTGAGCTCTGTCTCTACAGCACAGTAACAGGGAGAGGAGAGCTGTGTGGACTTTGGAAACCTATTACATGCACAAAAAAGGTATATGACTCAATAAAGGAGAGGGGAAAAGCCAAAAAGCATAATACCACCTCTTTAATCTCAGCCTATCACCAGTTCAACATCTGCACTGCCCATGTTCCAGGCTTCCAAAACTCCATTGCTAACTCCCTCTTCCATTTCTCTTTTCACAAATTCACATTCTTGGCACCAGACTTGGACTCCCATCCAAAACCAGTCCCTCAGTTTACGATATTCACCTGAACCCCCAGCTTCACCTGGTCTCCACATCACAAGAATCGGTCATCAGCAGCTGGCTGTTCCATTGGTGCATGAATGTGTGTGAATGTTACTTTCTGTTCTGAGCAGTTAGTCTCAGTGTGTGAATGGGTGAATATGACATAGTGTAAAAGTGCTTTGAGTAGTCAAAAGACTAGAAAGGCACTGTACAAGTACAGAGCATTTACCATTTACAAAAGATAGAACTTCTGCTGACATCAGATCTCCGTAACCGTTGCATTCAAACTCTCCATGCAGGATTTTTATCTCCCTCCATCTAGTAAATCCTAGAAGCCTACTAGCATTCTTGGTTTTTTTAAGATGCTCAGAATTCACCACCACCTCATCCACCTACGATCTCAACTAGCACGGGAGCCTCTCTTACATTTCTGTCTACTTCCCAGACACCCCCAGATTTAACCTCAACCTAAGCAAAACCAATCCCCTGCGCATAAACCCGTCTAACCACTTTCTCTCTAATTTGTCTCAGTTCTCACATCCCTTCCCCCAAAACCCTGCTTCTACTCCTCTCTCAACAGGCAGCACAGTGGCCTAGTTCATAGAATTGCTGCCTCACAGCTAGAAGGTCCTGGGTTTGAACCTTCGTCCCCGGCGTTTCTGAGTTTGCATGTTCTCCCCGTGGTTGTACAGGTGTCTGGTGGGTGCTCCAGTTTCCTCCCACCATCAGACATGCTTGCTGGAGTTAATAATTCTACCAAAGTTAACTGTTCTCTTTCTACCACAAGGGTATGATAAGCAAGTCGCTTAAGCAGGCCTCCACAACCTTATCCAACCCCATTCATCTCTCCCCTCTCAACCCCTCCATCCTGTTTCTCCTAAAACTTTTCAGTATCTGAATAAACTCCCTTCTTATAACTCACAATTGGCATGGTCTTTGTTAGTGAAAGTACAGAATTTGGTGCTAGACCCATAACTGTGAGGAATCTTGGAGTTATCTTTGATCAGGACATGTCGTTTAAGTCTCACATTAAGCAAATTTCAAGGACCGCCTTTTTTCACCTACGTAATATTGCGAAAATCAGGAACATCCTGTCTAAAAATGATGCAGAAAAACTAGTCCATGCATTTGTTACTTCTAGGCTGGATTACTGCAATTCCTTATTATCAGGCTGCTCGAAAAAGTCCATTAAGACTCTTCAGCTGATCCAGAATGCTGCAGCACGTGTTCTGACAGGAACCAGGAAAAGAGATCATATTTCTCCTGTCTTAGCTTCTTTGCATTGGCTTCCAGTAAAATCCAGAATAGAATTTAAAATCATTCTTCTTACCTAC
>NC_060155.1:160451-160973 GCF_021292245.1 Micropterus dolomieu | reverse complement strand
TCTCCTCCTATCACTTCCTGCAGGTTTTCTGGCTCTGGAGCTGTGGAGTCTGGATCTGTGGTTGCGGGTCACCTGCTGCCCCCGTGTTCCTGCTCGACACCCTCTGCTGCAATGACTATTGTTACTAGTCTTATTGTTATTATTGTTATTATAATCATTAACATTACGATTGTTATCATTAACACTACTATAAATATCTGTACCATTTTTCATTTAGTCTATAGCAACATCACCTTTACTGTCTGTACCTCTGTGTGTATATTGTGTAGGCTGCCTCCCTCCCCTCTCTCTCCTTCCATCCCTCTCTTTTTCTCTCTTTTCCTCTCCTGCCCTCTCTCTCTCTCTCTCTCTTTCTCTCTCTCTCTCCCTCTCTCTCTCCCTCTCTCTCTCTCTCTCTCTCCCTCCCTCTCTCTCTCTCTCTCTCACTCAGTTTTTCTGTCTCCATCTTTTCCTGTTGCTTTTCGTCTCTCTTCCTCCTTTACTGGAGGCAAGGCGTGTTGAGTGATGGAACTAATGTAGCTA
>NC_060155.1:158962-160431 GCF_021292245.1 Micropterus dolomieu | reverse complement strand
TTCCTCTCCTGCCCTCTCTCTCTCTCTCTCTCTTTCTCTCTCTCTCTCCCTCTCTCTCTCCCTCTCTCTCTCTCTCTCTCTCCCTCCCTCTCTCTCTCACCCCAACCGGTCGAGGCAGATGGCCGCCCACCCTGAGCCATGGTTCTGCTCGAGGTTTCTGCCTCTTAAAAGGAAGTTTTTCCTTGCCTCTGTCGCCTAGTGCTTGCTCTTGGTGGGAACTGTTGGGCTTCTGTAAATATCATCACAGAGTACGGTCTAGACCTGCTCTTTATGAAAAGCGCTGTGAGATAACTGTTGTTGTGATTTGGAGCTATATAAATAAAACTGAATTGAATTGAATTGAATTGAATTAAGTGTATTACAGTATGTAATTGGTTTCTTTGGAACAGAACAGATTTTTTTGCTGTTGTGGTCGGAAACAAACAAGTATGGTTCCCTATTTTAAGTTTGTAAATAGGTGAGGCACACACAGACGCTCACAAACCAAGAGAAGGGGCTGACTAGTCTGTACAGCCTTAGTATGTTGGTGGACAAAATAATTAGTACAGTCTAAATGCCACTGATCCAGGCCATACTACAGCTTACTGCTGTGGCTGTTCGTCTCCAGAGCTGTGTGGCATTATACATTGTCAGACCTGCAAACACACACATATGTACACCATGAATTCACAGCAGAGGTGAAACATCTGTGGTGCAGAGGCACTGCATGAGTGACCGTCCATCCAAACCACTCTGATTCTGACCTCAGTAATGAACTCCAACATGTTATTGATGTTATTTAAGCAGAGTAGACAAATTGGGAAGTGGACTGTCCTCTAACTCTCTAACCTCTAATGGTGCTTTCAGACCAAAAGCGGAGCGAGGGTTTGTGGCGGTGAGTTTACATACAAAGTCAATGCAAGACGTGAAGAGCTGCAATTTCCTGTTGGGCGCCGCGAAGGGGGCAGTGCCGGCGACGCGAAGGCAATTATTTTCAACTCAAGCGAGAAATTAGCATGTCGCTGAGTCGCGATAGCCTATCAAAGTTGAGATTGTCCGTACGTCACTGAGGCTTCAGAGCGATGTGTGGAGAGGACCAGGCAGAGCGGGCGATTGAAAATCTGCTGGCTGGCGGAGAGCTGCTAAACTTGGGGGAGAGCAGCAGGTAGCAGCGCTGCAGGTTTTGGACAAATAATAAAACAAACAAACACCCGTGGTCGGACTGCATTATGCTCTAACAACTATGCCGTTTGCTCGGGGGAGGAGCTCGGATTAAAGTGCTTTTATTAAATTAGCTTTTCTTTAGTTTTTGGGATTACAACATTGATTTATCTTCACTGGAGCTTCTCAGCAGCTAGATTCCGTGCACATCCGGTCCCAGTGTTGTTAGCGTCGTTTGGCACTACTTCATATTTATATAAAAAACTAACAAAACTGGACATTACTTGGAGAAAAGAAAGCGAGGAGGTTGAACTACCTGGTGAGTTCAG
>NC_060155.1:147080-158862 GCF_021292245.1 Micropterus dolomieu | reverse complement strand
GTCTGCCAATGATCAACAAAGCCCACATCGTTTGCTGGACACCACCTCGACAACCAGCGGCGGAATGACGACATGCGGCTATACATGTCATCACTGGTCAGATTTGGCAGGGGTCCAGAGAAAACTACGGTGTCCGACATTGTTTTTGCATATGTACACACCGACTCAACATTAATCTTAGTGACCTCCGATTGGCGTAACCGGGAGTCATTACCGCCGACGTGAATAACAATCTTACTGTATTTACGTTTATCCTTAGCCAGCAGTTTCAAATAAGACTCAATGTCGCCCGCTCTGGCCCCAGGGATGCACTTAACTATGGCCGCTGGCTTCGCTAACTTCACGTTTCTCAAAATGGAGCTGCCAATGATCAGAGTTGGTTTCTCAGCGGGTGTGTCGCTGAGTGGGGAAAATCTGTTAGAAACGTGAACAGGTTGATGATGCCCCGTGGACTTTGAATTCTTACGACTATTCCTCCTTCGGACAGTCACCCAGCCACCCCTTCCTGGCAGCACAGGTGATGCCGGGGGACGGCTAAGTCAGGCCGGTCCGCACGAACTACCGGGGACTGGCTAGCTACAGTAGCTAAAGACTGATCTACCAAGGTGCAGAGCCGGGCTTCTAAATCACTGAGCCTCGCCTCCATGTCTATAAATAAACTACACTACCATTACCGCTAAAGGAGGCAGAGGAGTAACTGAACATCTGACACACCAAGCAGGAGAAAGTAGGAGAGAGAGAAGGAGAAGGAGAAGCCATCCCTAGCTGCTAAGCTAAAGTCGCTAACGGCTAAGCTAAAGTACTGTGAGTGCTTAGGCAAAATTACTGTAAGAGTAAGTGTTTAGCGGACAGTTGGCCGCTGTAATCTAACAAATGTAACTGTTATTTAGCGAGAGCAGCACAACACGGTACCAACACACAAGCACCGGAAACGTAAATGAGTCAACACGCTTACCGCAGTATGTCAGCAACGTCCTTTACTGTGCCTGAGCTGAGCAGGGCTCTGAGTAAGAGTGCATCAATGCGAGCTATGGCAAGAAGGTTTGCTGTGTCTGTCAGCATCCAGAGCATGGAGGCGCTACCAGGAGACAGGCCAGTTCAGTAGGACCGTTACCTCCGCCTTTGTGCAAGGAGGAGCAGGAGGAGCACTGCCAGAGCCCTGCAAAATGACCTCCAGCAGGCCACAAATGTGCATGTGTCTGCTCAAACGGTCAGAAACAGACTCCATGAGGGTGGTATGAGCGCCCGACGTCCACAGGTGGGGGTTGTGCTTACAGCCTAACACCGTGCAGAGAACACCAAGATTGGCAAATTTGCCACTGGCGCCCTGTGCTCTTCACATATGAAAGCAGGTTCACACTGAGCACATGTGACAGACGTGACAGAGTCTGGAGACACCGTGGAGAACGTTCTGCTGCCTGCCTGCACCATCCTCCAGCATGACCGGTTGGTCAGTAATGGTGTGGGGTGGCATTTCTTTGGGGGGCCGCACAGCCCTCCATGTGCTCGCCAGAGGTAGCCTGACTGCCATTATTTACCGAGATGAGATCCTCAGACCCCTGCTGGTGCAGTTGGCCCTGGGTTCCTCCTAATGCAAGACAATGCTAGACCTCCGTAAATGTAAATTCTCTGTATTTGTATAGCGCCTTTCTAGTCTTTTCAACCACTCAAAGCGCTTTTACACTACATCTGCATTCACCAGTCATGCACATTCATACACTGAGCCTAAGTGCTCAAACGGAAACTAACATTCACACTCATTCATACACTGGCGGAATAGCCGCCAGTGTATGGACTGGCCCGCCCGTTCCCCAGACCTGAATCCAATTGAGCACGTCTGGGACATGATGTCTCGCTCCATCCACCAACGCCACGTTGCACCACAGACTGTCCAGGAGTTGCCGGATGCTTTGGTCCAGGTCTGGGAGGAGATCCCTCAGGAGACCATCCGCCACCTCATCAGGAGCATGCCCAGGCGTTGTAGGGAGGTCGTACAGGCACGTGGAGGCCACACACACTACTGAGCCTCATTTTGACTTGTTTTAAGGACATTACATCAAAGTTGGATCGGCCTGTAGTGTGTTTTTCCACTTTGATTTTGAGTGTGACTCCAAATCCAGACCTCCATGGGTTGATAAATTTGATTTCCATTGATAATTTTTGTGTGATTTTGTTGTCAGCACATTCAACTATGTAAAGAAAGTAGTATTTAATGAGATTATTTCATTCATTCAGATCTAGGATGTGTTATTTTAGTGTTCCCTTTATTTTTTTGAGCAGTATATTTTGATAAACTGTATTGTCTGCTTTGTAGCAGAAGTGAGTTACAAACTTAATTTCATTTTACATCTCTGTAAAATGAACTGAAAACCTACTTTGTAAGCCTGCAGAAATTGTTCTGTTTGTGTTTACAGCTGCTGGAAGTGCGACAGGGTGTACTGGCAGCAGATGAAGTGGCGTTCTGGAAAAGCATCACTATCAATCTGATATTTGATGAGGAAGATGGCAGCTTTGAGGGGGTGTCACGGTCGATTGTAAATAGTTTTTCGCATTTGCCTTTTTTTAAATAAAAAATACTTTTAATCAACATGTGTCTCATAAATTAATTCCTCATGTTCCTCATAAATTCAGTAAGTGCAGTATTTATTTAATACAGGGTTCTTAATTATACATTATAATTAATTTTAGGGAGGGGTTTACCCAAGCCTGTATTTATAAAGGCCCAGGGTGACCTATAGCGACAGATCTGCCAATCAATAACAAGTGATTGATGATTGGTGATGTCATTGGTTTCATCCATTGTCCATTGGTTGGGCCCCTGTTCTTATTCATATGGTAAGTAGAGTCATTATCAGGTCCATCAGACATAAAATTATTCTAACATAGGAAAATTAAACCCATTTATTTTAACAGCTGCAGCAGGCTTCAAAGCAAATAAAAAATATGAAGCAAAATTCAAAGCGCTGAGTAAGCTTACTGTCATATCTTAAAAGCACAAAATGTACAAGGTGTATCAGTCTCTGTAGTATGATATCACTATACAAAAACATCTCTGCATCACAGCAGCAAACATAAAAGCAGCATATAAAGCAGTCTGTGGGATCTCCTACAGATGGTGATGTCATTTTCCTGAGTGAGGAAATCAGTAGTGGTCAGTAGGCGGTGCTTTTATAGAGTTGATCTCATTTCTGGAGCATAACCTGCTCCGGAGCAGGTTAGCGGTTCAGCATAAGTTACCATGGCAATGTACCCTGGCAGGGCTCTACACTAATCCTTTTCCCAAGGAGCACATGTGCTACTAAAAGAAAAAAATTTGAAGCACACAAAGAAATTTAGGAGCACAGTGAAAAGTCACATAGTGTTTAACAAACTATTTATTAAAAAACATATTTATACTATGTGTGTGAACCACTGGAGGACTATGTAAGTGAAGAACCTTATATCTGGACAGCCTGCATTGGCCTTAAAATTTTGTGAAAGCTTTTTAAAATATTGAAACGAATGTTTTGAAAATTGAAAACAGCTTTTAAACACTGATAACTCATCACAAAAAAACTTTTGGTGCTTGTGTACTTTTTAAACCAGGGATAGCTTCAAGATACACCAGCACAACCCATGCCACACTTAATGTAAACAGTATGACAATAATAAGGGTTAGGGTTAGGTAGAACAGTTAGTAAAACAGATGTCAAACAGAACAAGGGGAACTTGTTGCTCTCAGGATGACGCTAGAGGGATCACATACTAGCATCCATTGCAGTAGAAATCTGCATCTTTCCACTGCAAAGGCAGGACAAGGCAAATTTATTTGTATAGCACATTTCAACAACAAGGTAATTCAAAGTGCTTTACATTAAACATAAAAGCAACAGGCAGGTCTCTCACCTTTGCTTATTTTAGTCCTTTGACTCCCCATCTCCCACTCTTTCCTTTTTTTTTAACACTTAGGGACTCTATAACCTTTAACACTTAGGGACTTTAATGCAACTATCTCACCAACAATCAGAACCATTCATGCAGGAGGAGTGCAACAATTGTAGCATGTCAAACTTTTTTTATATGCCACCCCATCAACGCTGTGATTGGTCAGTTGACGAAAAGTGACATTGATGAGCACATTGATTTTATGAAAAGTTGAACATTTTTCAACAAAAGGCTGATATAGCTAAATAGCCAGCTAGCCAAATGCAAAACCTCCCCACTTCTCCCCACTGTCTTCTGTCTAACCGCTCCAGCTGCTGACATCTCTGTCTTTGTTATTGTAACTAACTGCTCAAGTGGCCACCGAGTGACCACACCCAGGACGTCTACTGGTGCTACGGTGGCTAGCTGGCTTTATTCCTGCTGGAGTTTCAACAACTGTCATTTGACTGACACATGCTTTGCGTCTTGTCCTGCCTGTGTTATAAACAATTAACGATTAGCAGCGCGGCGGGCGGGTTGGGGTGGGGATTACGGTAGGTTGTAGTTACTCGCACATTGTGCTCCTAAATCATTTTTCCGGTTTGCACGTACCGATTTTTAGTGGCATATGTGGGCAAAATGGTCGCACTGTAGACTCCTGCCTGGTAAAAAATTAACCACCGTCGTACGAGTGAAAACCCAGGGTTAACCCTAAAGTTACCTCGCTAAGCTCAAATCCTGCTTCATAGTACAGATCTCTACCCTAGCCTGGGTGTCCTGCGTTTTAGGTCCTAAGCCCTAGTTTTTTCCATGTATGCACTCGGCAAACATGACACATGTAGTCAGATTATTTTATTATATTATTACCAGCATTCTTGGTAAACACGAGTTCTGACAAACACAATATGTAGCTATTACTACTTCATAATGGCTTCGCCCTCTAAGGCTATCGCTACTGGGTTAGAGGCAAAGCAGGATGAGTCAACGCCTCACTGGCCCATATGGTACCCCTAAGCACAGACCCATCTGCCCAGAGCCAACATAATAAGCCACCTAATCCCCTGCAACCCAAGTCGGCGTGCGCGCAATCACCAATGGTGCAGCATGGGATGGAAGAGAACTGACCCATGCATAAGGCCGGCGACCAGATTGGGTGTCCCACAGCGGTGCAGGTGAAGACGAGGTCACAACAGCAATAACATCAGCTGTGCAGAGAGAAGCCAGAGAGAGAAATCACCTGCAACCGAAAAGAGGTGGTGATGCTCTTACACATGAATGCAGAATTAGGGCGCAGGACAGTCGAGCTGCTGTCACCCTGGATCCTGAGACATGACAGAGAGAGGGCAGCCAGATCGCTGACCCTCTTGACCGAACCCTTTGTGACAGGACAAAATGGCAGTAGTGTAGGTCTTAACGGTACTGAACGCCAGACCTCTGTCCATGAGCAGCTGGAGGAACGGACCACATGTGAGCTTAGCACTCAACCTACCCAACGTCGAGGCTGGCGTCACCAGAGGTTGGAATGGGGGAAGTGGGGAGCCGCTGGGAGACCCGTGAACGGGAAGAGCGGAGCCATCCGACTCCCGCTCTTCCGGTAACAGCAGGTCGAGGAACACAGTATAAAAATGCAATTCCATGAATGTGAAGGATTTTACAAATCTGTATATTGATTACGGCAACAATCAGTTTATCCTCCTTAAAATTACTATCTTCTTCAGGTTACAAAGTACCGTTTTAGTATTTAATATTTGTCATCTTCAATTTAATAGTCAAAGGGACGTGAGAATTCCTTATTTGTCCTTGACAAGCTGATGTGACTGTCTCTGTCAACTACTATAACTTGATTGCCAACTCTATCTATTCCACTCCTGATCTACTACAACATCTAAAACCTGGGTAGGTCTGCATTAAGTAAAACAGCTCTGGTTTATAAAGAAGACTGTCAGAAAGTATTTAAATCCCTTCAGAAATCGGTCGCTCTCTATCCACTCCTGAATAGAGAGGGACAGGTTTCAATTTCACAAGTTCTATTGGTGTATGTAAGCATTTCAGATTTATAAGTGTTAATTTTCCATGGAAATTCAAAAATACTTGCTCATAATACTGTAGTAAGACCTGGCCAATGACTGTACAGCATCAAAGAAATATAGATAATTAAGGAACAGAAAGAGGAGAGACATAAGGCAGATGTGACAAAGGATAATAAGTTTCTATTTTTTCTATTTCTATTTCTATTTTTAAGTTTCTATCATATACCACCTCTTTTGCCTTCTTTCCTTCTCTCCTCTCTCTCAATGACAAAGCAGATCCGATTGATCTAGTTCAGTGGAGGCCTGGAGGTAAATTTCAGCTCTCAGTGTGCTGGGAAGCACTGTGTGCATATTTGGCTCACAACATGGACAATCAGTCAGCCAGTCAGTCAGCAAGGCAGCCAGTCAATTTGCCAGTGAGCCGGTTGTAGTTTGTGGTGAAAAAACATGCCAATAATTCATACATAATGAAAAATAATAATTTCCCAGAGAATACTCATATTTGGAATTATACGTTCCGTGTTAAAAATGTGTGTCATTAGTTGGAGCACAATGGCATTAATGCGTCACTTCTATCATGTTTCTTTTAATCTGCCTGCAGTGGCTGTAAGTACTAAGGCTACTATCTCTATCTGTTATGTCACCAACATTTGTTGGTTGCATTTTCTGCATAAAATTGCACTGTACTGCTGTTTATACATGTATAGCTATTTATTTGTTTAGCTGGAAATTAAGTTTGTAACTCACTTCTGCTACAAAGCAGACAATACACAGTTTATCAAAATATACTGCTCAAAAAAATAAAGGGAACACTAAAATAACACATCCTAGATCTGAATGAATGAAATAATCTCATTAAATACTACTTTCTTTACATAGTTGAATGTGCTGACAACAAAATCACACAAAAATTATCAATGGAAATCAAATTTATCAACCCATGGAGGTCTGGATTTGGAGTCACACTCAAAATCAAAGTGGAAAACCACACTACAGGCTGATCCAACTTTGATGTAATGTCCTTAAAACAAGTCAAAATGAGGCTCAGTAGTGTCTGTGGCCTGGCTGGAAATTCTTCTTACTAGTGCAGTGCCCTTGATAGGGGCCTCCCTGGGCTTTTTGTTCAAAATGTGCGTCTCACATCGGTTTCACCTACAGCAGTGGTCAGCAAGGGGCGGCCAGCGGGACAAAAAAATAAATAAATAAATACTTTGATAGTGGCTGGTGCTGAAATAGATCTCAGTCATGATAGCAACAGTTACTCACATAATAACTTACTACTAAGCTTTATTTTGAGTTGAATTGACAGATTTTACTTTAAAAAGTTCTGATAGACATTCAACAGAGTCTGTAACATGCTTGACACACCTCCAAAAAAAGCCTCAGGAAACATGAATGAAAGAGAATCATAGGAATTTCCTTTGCCTGGAGATGCTGGGTAAATCAAAATAAGCATCCATAAGTTGATGGATGGGGATCAATTGCCGAGACGCACACAGTCCAGCACATGCTTTATTGTGAGCAGGTGAAACAGTTTCTTCAAAGTTAATTTGTTGAAGAGGGAAAACAAATATATTCACGCAAGGAGGGACCAAACACACAGACCTTCGACTGAAAGGTCTTCGACTGTGCACTACTGACTGAGCTAACCGGGCACCCAACAATAGTTTTTAAATTTTCAAACTTATTTGCCAACCGCCTGACCTACAACACAGAAACAACATGACAATGGCAGAGATACTGCTAGATATTCAGCACGTCCTTAGAACTTGACATAAAACATAAAAATCTTACAACTCTGTTTCGACACATTCATTTCTAACACTCATTGGCCACTTTATTAGTTATACCTGTTCAGTTGTTTTTAACACAATTAGCTAATCAGCCAATCGCATTGCAGCAACTCAATGCATTTAGGCATGTAGACGTGGTCAATACAACTTGCTGAAGTTCAAACCAAGCATCATAATGTCTAAGAAAGGGGATTTCATTGACTTTGAATGTGGCATGGTTGTTGGTGCTAGACGGGCTGGTCTGAGGATTTCAGAAACTGCAGATGGCTACAGCAGCAGAAGAACACACCGGGTGCCACTCCTGTCAGCTAAGAACAGGAAACTGAGGCTACACTTCTCACGGGCTCACCAAAACTGGACAACAGAAGATTGTAAAAACGTTGCCTGGTCTGATGAGTCTGCGACAGGGTCAGAATAGGATCAGAATTTAGCGTAAGCATGAAAGCATATAACCAACCCACCATGTATCAACGGTTCAGGCTGGTGGTGGTGGTGTAATGGTGTGGTGCAAATTTTCATAGCACACTTTGGGCCCCTGAGTACCAATTGAGCATTGTTTAAATGCTGACCATGTCCATCCCTTTATGGCCACAGTGTACCCATCTTCTGATGGCTACTTCCAGCAGGAAAATGCATCATGTCACAAAGCTCAAATCATCTCAAACTTTCTTGAACATGACAACAAGTTCACTGTACTCTAACGGCCTCCACAGTCACCAGATCTCAATCTAACAGAGCACCTTTGGGATGTGGTGAAATGGGAGATTCGCATCATGGATGTGCAGATGACCAATCTGCAGCAACTATGTGATGCTATCATGTCAATATGGACCAACGCCTTGTTGAAAGTATGCCACAAAGAATTAAGGCAGTTCTGAAGGCAAGAGGGGGTCCAACCCAGTACTAGCAATGTGTACCTAACAACGTTGCCATTGAGTGTCCATCAAACCTGCTTAATGACGATGACTCCGCTTCAGCAGTTCACTACTGGCTATGGCTCAGGAGGTTAGCCATTAATCGGAAGGTCGGCGGTTCAATCCCGCCTCCCCCGAGACTGAGGCTCAGTGTATGAATGTGTGTGACTGGTGAATGCAGATGTAGTGTAAAAGCGCTTTGAGTGGTCGAAAAGACTAGAAAGGCGCTATACAAATACGGAGCATTTACATTTACCACATCAGAGGCTACGAGCCCGGACCCCACGAGCATGCCCTACTCTATTGTAGAGCTGAGCAGCATAATCCCCGGCCTGCACGAGCAGCTCCGCTCTACTCAACGCTGTTCCCTACTGTATTTAATAATTCTGAACCTGTTATGGTGGGTGGGTTGGTGGTGGCATGCAGCTGAGCTAGTTGATTTTGCCTCGTTGCTGGTTTGGCTGGTGTTGCATGGCGGCCTGGGGGCATGCTGTGCATGGGGGATGTCGGCTGGCGCGGGCGGCCTTAGTTTTTCTGGGGGTTGGGGGGACGGTGGACTTATATTGGCGGGTACATGGTGACCTGTGCGGCGCGTTTGCTGCAGGGCTGGGACTTGCTGCTGGTGTTTCTCTCCGCTGGCTTTCGCTGTCGTGTTATTCCGCTTGCTCTCTCTCGTTTGCCTGACCTCGCACGTGGGATTTGCGGGGGGCTGCCGGGAATTGGGTGTCGCCGTGCTCACGCAGTGTGCGTGTTGGGCTCGTCACTTGTGCATTGATGTTGATGATTCGTGGCATTTGGGCATTTCGGTTGTTCGCTGTGTGGCGGTGGGGTGCTGGGTGGGGGTGGGGGGGCACTGGTCTATGTTGTGTTTGCACCTTGGTCAGTCCGGGCGCTGCTCTTCCGCGGGTTATGCTTCTTCGGTTCCGTTGGCATTGCGTAGTCAACTGGCATTTGGATGGTCGTTTTTATTATTTTTTAATTTTTATTTATTTATTTTTTGGGGAGTCTGTTGGTTGGGTCGGGGTCTTCCGCGTTTGCATCGCGGTGCATCTGGGAGTGTGTGTGGCACAGTCGTGGCGTCCCACTCTCACTAACAACTACATTCTTTAACAGGCTTATGCGCACACATATGTACACACACACATACAGACACATTCACCCACACGCACACAGATGTGTATAATAATGATAATGTTTCTCCTTTAACCACGAGCACTTGGTCCAGGAGATAAGGATCCAGGTGGTAGAATCAGGGAAGATATTAGCAGGGGGAGTAGAGGGCCATGAGTAACTATCTGTAATGGTAAAAGAGGGAGTATAACCTAGAAAGTAAACATCACCAATAAGAAAGGGAGATGATGAGCATTTCAAGCCAAGAATAGTCGTTCCAATAAACCACCTTTGAGTGATAATGGCCATTATCTGCCAAAAAAGGCCACCTACAAGAAATAATGACAATTTTGTGCCAAAAACAACATATGAGCTACTTTGGAAAACCCCTTAGATTCTGTTAAGAGAAACGTTTGTTTGTGAAATATATTGAAATGTATTGCAGAAGGGTCTCTAAAGCACTATGGTTGATTTAAAATTATTGTGTAACCAGAAAACATGCTAACCTTTAAAAATCAATGTAATCTGATTTGATAGTTCTAATGGTATCAAATTATGCATATATGACTTAAATACGATTTCACCTTTTGGAGGTTCTAATGGTGAATTTTAAGAATCGATCACCCAAAAATATAAATATAAAACAGTGCTGTGATGAAGTTTTATAGTTAAACACAATTAATTTTAATAGACAAAAAGTAAAAATAATTAATAAAGATTAGTTAAATTAGTACACAAAAGGGGCCACTAGATGGCAGTAGGGGATAAGAAGTTCACCACAGAACATGCCTGAAGTGGTGCGGTCAGCGAACATAGAGGAGATCACGTAGAAATCCCGAATTGGTAGAGAGAGAGAGAGAGGTTATAAAAGAAGGTGTTTGCAAACTGTGTAATTAGTTCCATCCTAATGCCTGCCAGGATGTAACTTGGGTTTTTTCTTGTAATGGAATATAAGATTTATGACGGTGAAGTTTTTGGAGAAGTTATTGACTATTTTGGCAAGATTCTTAAAGTGGTGAAGATGTGTTCTTTAGCTGGACTAGCCTGGACTTAATCTTCATCAGAAGTTGTTAACAGTGCGGCCAGAACGATAAAAGTGAGATGATTAATTGTTCAAGTTAAGCAATGACTGATGCTGGCTTAGTTGAGGATGAGTAAAATATGAGATATTCTGACTATCTCTGGTGTCTCTTTGGCTTTTTAGTACTGCATTAATTTCTATTTTCCATCAAGCTTTATTTGTTTTTAAACCCACAATGGCAGAGAATAGCAAAGAAACTAATCACACACACACTCACATATGTACACTTGAAGGCTGGGAGATCGACCAGTATTTTCTTGGCAACTACTCATGCTTACAACCCCATCTGGAAGCTCCACGTACTTATCCCTAACAGCAATGTATTAGCGTAAACATCTGAGAGACCACAGATACTTCTGTGATAAACAGTGTAATAAAACAGGTTGAGTGGAATTTGTTCTTTTAACTCTCCACACCCAACCCAGTACATACCCAACTGCTAAAACATCTATGCTCATAAATACTTGGTAACATCAGTGCTGAAGCTGTGAGACTTCGGGTAGCATATTTTTCTTATCAGGGACACTGAGGGCTTTTTGTCTGTCTTTGTGACTGCTCTGAAGGTAGGTGCTGTTATCCTACTGCCTCTTCAATCAAACCAGATTTTGGACTTTACCCAATTACAGTTTTAAGTCAGCAGATGCACCTTTTTACATGCAGCAGGCCTACTTCTTGGCACCCTGGTGATTGGGCAGTGCTGTGTGCGCCTATAGATACCGGGGATTGTGGCCACACCTCTGTCCTTTTGCTCCGTCTCCCATGGTGGCCGTGACTTTTGTTTGTGGCCATTGTGGCGCACAACCCTCAGTTACAGCGCAGCTGTCTGTCTGCAGAGGGGCCCTTTTTGGGTCCAGCCTTCTGTTTAGTTGTCCGCTGATTGCTGATATAGTGTTTATTTTTTGTCATAAGTGGTGAGCCTGTAAAACATGCTCATGAGCAAATTATGTTACT
>NC_060155.1:140822-146980 GCF_021292245.1 Micropterus dolomieu | reverse complement strand
AATATGGCCACTTCTTTTAACTTCAAACAACATGTCAAAGGGCAAACACATAACCACGGTCATACACTGGACTTGGTTTTTACCCTGGGTGTCAGCATTTCCTCTGTGGAATTAGTGGACATGACCATATCTGACCACAGATGTATTGTTTTTAGCAGCGATTTGCCTGTTACTCATGCCGCCTCACCAAGCTCCGTGTGTTCTCGCATCTTTAATGAACAAAGCATTTCAAAGTTTTGCGCATTCTTTCAGAGCCAAAGCCAACACCTGTCTGATTCCAACACCAACAATCTGGTCGATCACTTCAATCATATCTGCTTGTCGTCACTAAATATTACTGCTCCTCTAAAGGTTAGGCCTACGTCTGAAGCTAGTAAGCAACCCTGGATAAATGACAGCATTCGCAGCCTAAAAAGGGAATGCAGGAAAGCAGAACGCAGATGGAAAAAATCCAGTCTCCAAGTCCATTACCTCAGTCTGAAGGATTTATTAATTAACTACAATAACATGGTTAAGGATGCGAGAACACACTATTTTTCTGAACTCATTACTACACATAAACACAATCCCAGGTTTCTGTTTAAGACTGTGGATCACCTGGTAAACCCAACCCCTCCTTGTGCCTCAGCTGGAAGTAATGATGACTGTGAATTGTTTTTATCTTATTTTACCAATAAGGTGGTGTCAATCAGCGCCTCTATTACCCCCGTGGCCTCTTACTCAGAGGTTCCTCACCAGCAACAAGAGAGTTTTAACCAGTTTTATCCCATCGACTTGTCTGAGCTTTTAAAAACAGTATCACAAATGAGAGTGTCCTCCAGCCCACTTGATGTAATACCTACAAAGTTTTTACTGAAAGTAATAGATTCTGTTGGGCCCCATTTGATCTCTGATCTCATTTTCAACAGCTCCCTATCTACTGGTTGTGTCCCTGATTATTTTAAAACGGCTTGTGTGAACCCACTTTTAAAGAAACCTGGTTTAGAACCCTCCCTCTCACATAATTTTAGACCAATTTAATTTTAGTCCAATTTCAAAACTACCTTTTATTGCTAGAAAAAATTGTGTCCAAACAGCTGCTCACTGTACTGGAAAATAACGAAATATTTGAAAAGTTTCAATCTGGTTTCAGGAAGTACCACAGCACTGAGACTGCCCTGCTTAAAGTCACCAATGACCTTTTAATGTCTGCTGATAAAGGCATGTGCTCAGTCCTGGTACTCCTGGACCTTAGCGCTGCTTTTGACACCATTGATCACAACATCATGTTAGACAGACTGAGGTGCTGGGTGGGGATCTCTGGTACTGCCCTAGAATGGTTTTCATCCTACCTGTAAAATAGGAAGTTTTGTGTGTCTGTAAACAACTATGTCTCTTCGTTCTGTCCAGTTAAATATGGTGTGCCTCAGGGGTTGGCCTTAGGACCCATTTTGTTTTCCTTGTATCTGCTTCCCCTTGGACATATTATCCATAAACATGGCATTTCTTTTCATATTTATGCTGATGACACACAAATATACTTGCCCGTCAGATCCACAGACCCTGGAATGCTGAGTTCACTTAACAACTGTCTTTGTGAAGTTAAAAAATGGATGTCAAATAATTTCCTCCAGCTGAACTCAGACAAAACAGAAATCCTGGTCATCGGGTCCCCTAGTAAATCACATTAAACCTGTGGCAAAGAACCTTGGTGTTTGGTTTGATAGTAATTTAAATTTCGAGCAGCACACCACAAAGCTTGTTCAGTCATGTTTTTATCAACTTAGAAATATAGCAAAAATTCGATCTATGTTAACTTTTAAGGACACCGAGACCATTTTACACGCCTTCATCTCATCACGCCTGGATTAATGCAACAGCCTTTTCACCTGTTTAACCCAAAAATCTATTGATCGACTCCAGACTGTCCAGCACTCAGCTGCCAGGCTTTTAACCAGAACAAAGAAATATGACCACATTACTCCTATTTTAGCTTCATTACACTGGCTCCCAGTGTGTTTTAGAATTGACTTTAAAATTCTACTGATTACTTTTAAAGCTCTTCATGGCCTCTCGCCTTGTTATATTTCTGAACTTTTAGTCCCATTCACACCAGCACGTACCTTGTGACCCTCGGGCAGAGGTCTGCTATCTGTTCCAGAGTCTCGACTGAAAACTAAAGGGGACAGAGCGTTTGCTGTCAGGGCCCCAAGGCTCTGGAACAGCCTGCCCGAGGAAATCAGGTCAGCTGAGTCAGTGAACTCTTTTAAGTCCCTTAGGAGAGCCTTTCCCGATCTTATTTTACTTTATTTTACTCCTTTTATTTTATTGTATTTTACTAATTTTATATTTATCTTAAACGTGTATTTTAGTCTTTTCAATGTTTTCATGCTTTTATCTTGTATTGTTTTTGTATTATTGTCTCTTGGGTATTATTGTCTTTACACTTGTTAAAGCACTTTGTAACTTGTTTTTGAAAAGTGCACTACAAATAAAGATTATTATTATTATTATTATTAAACAAAAAAAATCACTAGCAAGCTAGCTAGTTAGCGACCGGAAGCGCTAGTAGCGACCCCGGGCGCCACATACACACGTGGCCTGGATGCATCTCATATACACGCAAAATGGCCGTTTTGCATACAATACACACGGCTTTTCCAAAGCGTGTAAATGTGACGCCGGAGCATGAGAACAGGCTGGGGAAGACCTGGTCTGATTCGGAGAGACGGCATCCATCCCACTTGGGAAGGAGCAGCTCTCATTTCTAGAAATCTGGCCAAGTTTATTAGTTGACCAAATCCATGACAACCCAGAGTTGAAACCAGGAAGCAGAGTCGCAGTCCAACACACTTCTCTGATTTCAGGAGTTACCTAGTCAAAACCCCATAGTGACGGAGTCTACCCCCCAACCACTGAAATTATTTAAATCAAAGGTAAACAGAAGAGGAGCTGTGCACAAAAACCACAAGTGCAATAGTGCCAAAGAAGGAGAATTAAATGTGGACTCTTAAACATCATATATCTCTCTTCTAAAGGTGTACTAGTAAATAAATTAATATCAGATTATGATATCGATTTATTTTGTCTTACTGAAACCTGGCTGGGTGATGGAGAATATGTTAGCCTAAATGAATCCACCCCTCCCAGTCATTAATACTCACATTCCTCAAGGCGCAGGCCGAGGAGGTGGAGTTGCAGCTATCTTCCACTCTAGCCTACTAATCAGCTCTAAACCTAAACTAAATTATAACTCATTTGAAAGCCTTGATCTTAGTCTTTCACACCCAAGTTGGAAATCACTTCAACCAATTCTATTTGTATAGTGTACTGAGCACCTGGTCCGTACTCTGAATTCTTATCTGAATTTGCAGAGTGTTTGTCAACTTTAGGCAAGGCAAGTTAATTTGTACAGCACATTTCAACAACAAGATTATTGAAAGTGGTTTACATAAAATATAAAAGCAACAGGGAAATATAAAAAAGTTAAATAGAAAATAAAAACAGGCAGGTCTCCCACCTATGCTTATTTTACTCTTTTAATTCCCCATCTCCCACTCTATCCCCCTTTAGTTACTTAGGGACTCTAACCCTTTCTTAGATACAGTCGTCACTGTAAATCCAGATTGTTCATGCGAAAAACTCTGGTAAAAGCGGTTGACAAATCTTAGAAAAAACTGTTGCTGCGCAGGTCCATAATCATCTCATCAACAATAAACTCTATGAACAGTTTCAATCTGGTTTTCAGCCTCTCCACAGCACAGAAACAGCCCTAATCAAGGTCACCAATGACCTACTAATGGCTGCTGACTCTGGTCTTCTTAACATACTGATCCTTCTTGATTTAACTGCTGCCTTTGATACAATCTCTCACAATATCCTCCTGGACCATGTAGCCTCCATTGGTATCATCAACACATCACTGAACTGGTTCACATCATACCTGTCTGGCCGCACTCAGTTTGTACAACTTAAAAATGTTCGATCACAACCCTCCCCAGTCACCAGTGGTGTTCCCCAGGGATCAGTCCTGGGTCCCCTCCTTTTTATAATTTATCTACTTCCCCTTGGTTCTATTCTCAGGAAATATAATATCCAATTTCACTGCTACGCCGATGACACCCAGCTCTACTTGTCCACAAAACCCTAGTCTCTGCTCCCTCCGTCTTCTCTAACTGACTGCTTAGATGAAGTTAAAACCTGGTTCACTTAAAACTTCCTCAAACTAAAAAGTGATAAAACTGAAATTCTCCTTGGCTCCAAATCCACCCTAGCAAAATGTCCATACTTTGCTCTACTCATTGACAATTCCACTGTCCCCTCCTGCCCCCACGTCAATAGTCTTGGTGTCATCCTCGACAGCACACTTTCTTTTGAAAAACATATTAATAATCTTACCCGGTCTGCTTATTTCCACTTACGCACCATCAACCACCTTCGTCCTTCACTTGCACACCATAACACTGCTACTCTCATCCATGCTCTTGTCACTTCCCGTATTGATTACTGTAACTCCCTTCTCTCTGGTCTATCTCAGTCCATTCATAAACTCCAACTGGTCCAAAACTCTGCTGCCCTTATTATTACCAGAACCCCAGTCTCTGAACACATTAGTCCACTTCTAAAACAACTGCTCTGGCTTCCTGTCAAATACCGTATTGATTTTAAAATTCTACTCCTCACCTTCAAAGCTCTCCATAATCTTGTTCCTCCTTATCTCTTTGAACTCCTTCAGCGCTACACCCCATCCCCGATCTCTCCGATCCTCTTCTTCCTCACTACTTTCTATTCCTTCTGCCCGCATGTCCACTATAGGATTCAGAGCCTTCAGCTATTGTGCACCTCACCTTTGGAACTCCCTCCCTCTATTCATCCGTACGACTGAGTCCCTATCCTCCTTTAAAACTTCGCTCAAAACCCACTTATTTCAAAAGGCCTACCCCACATAACTCCACCTTCATGATGAACTGCTTTCTTTTATCTCTTTTTGAATTTTCTTTCTCTATTCTATTTTATCTTAATCTTTACATTGTCTCTTGTTTAAATTTTTTGTATTGCCTCCTTGAAATGTATTTTAACTGTTTTAATCTGTAAGGTGTCCTTGAGTACTATGAAAGGTGCCCACAAAAAAAATGTATTATTATTATTATCATGTAGAAAGTCACACAGCTGTTTGGCGACTGCTTTCTCAAGGATCTTAGAGAGAAATGGAAGGTTAGATATAGGTCTATAGTTTGCTAAAACATCTGGATCATGTTGGGCTTTTTCAGAAGAGGTTTAATTACAGCTACTTTAAAGTACTGTGGTACATAGCCTGTTGATAGAGATAGATTGATCATATCTAGTATAGAAGTGCTGACTAAGGGTAAAACTTCTTTAAGCAGCCTAGTCGGGATGGGGTCTAAGAGGCAGGTTGATGGTTTAGATGAAGAAATTATTGAAGTTAGTTGGTAGAGATTGAGGGAAGCAAAGCAGTCTAAACATATATCTGGTTTTACAGCTGTTTCTAAGGTTCCTGAGTTAAGAGATAAGTTGGTGCCAGTTGAGGGCAGGTCTTGGTGAATTTTGTTTCTAAAAGCTAGAGCTGTGACTCTCTGTCAGCCTGGCTATAGTGCTGAAAAGAAACCTGGGGTTGTTCCAATTTTTCTCTATTAATGACGAGTAGTACGCTGCTCTGGCATTACGGAGGGCCTTCCTATAAGTTTTAAGACTATCTTGCCAAATTAAACAAGAATTTTCCAGTTTGGTTGAACGCCAATTTCTCTCAAGTTTCAGCGATATTTGCTTTAATTTGCGAGTTTCGGTGTTATACCATGGAGCTAACTGTCTTTGTTTTATTACTGTCTTTTTTAGAGGGGCAACCAAGTCTTTTGCTTCCCTCAATCTTTACCAACTAACTTCAATAATTTCTTCATCTAAACCATCAACCTGCCTCTTAGACCCCATCCCGACTAGGCTGCTTAAAGACGTTTTACCCTTAGTCAGCACCTCTATACTAGATATGATCAATCTATCTTTATCAACAGGCTATGTACCACAGTACTTTAAAGTAGCTGTAATTAAACCTCTTCTGAAAAAGCCCAAACTTGATCCGGATGTTTTAGCCAACTATAGACCTATATCTAACCTTCCATTTCTCTCTAAGGTTCTGGAGAAAGCAGTTGCTAAACAGCTGTGTG
>NC_060155.1:139892-140802 GCF_021292245.1 Micropterus dolomieu | reverse complement strand
CTCCATAATGCCAGAGCAGCGTACTACTCATCATTAATAGAGGAAAATAGGAACAACCCCAGGTTTCTTTTCAGCACTGTAGCCAGGCTGACAGAGAGTCACAGCTCTATTGAGCCAAGTATTCCCATAGCTCTCAGTAGTTACGACTTCATGAGCTTCTTTAATGATAAAATTCTAGCTATTAGAGACAAAATTCACCAAGACCTGCCCTCAACTGGCACCGACTTATCTCTAAACTCAGGAACCTTAGAAACAGCTGTAGAACCAGATACATGTTTAGACTGTTTTGCTTCCCTCAATCTTTACCAGCTAACTTCAGTAATTTCTTCATCTAAACTATCAACCTGCCTCTTAGACCCCATCCCGACTAGGCTGCTTAAAGACGTTTTACCCTTAGTCAGCACCTCTATACTAGATATGATCAATCTATCTTTATCAACAGGCTATGTACCACAGTACTTTAAAGTAGCTGTAATTAAACCTCTTCTGAAAAAGCCCAAACTTGATCCGGATGTTTTAGCAAACTATAGACCTATATCTAACCTTCCATTTCTCTCTAAGGTTCTGGAGAAAGCAGTTGCTAAACAGCTGTGTGACTTTCTACAGAGCAATAGTTTATTTGAGGATTTTCAGTCAGGATTTAGAGCTCATCATAGCACAGAGACAGCACTGGTGAAAATTACTAATGACCTCCTTATTGCATCAGACAAAGGACTTGTCTCTGTACTGGTTTTATTAGATCTTAGTGCTGCATTTGATACCATTGACCATCAGATCCTATTGCAGAGACTGGAATATTTCATTGGCATTAAAGGAACCGCTCTAAGCTGGTTTAAGTCCTATTTATCAGATCGATTTCAGTTTGTACATGTTAACGATGAGTCCTCCATGCACGCCAAAGTTACTCATG
>NC_060155.1:137928-139792 GCF_021292245.1 Micropterus dolomieu | reverse complement strand
CAGGATGAAAGCCTGGGAAGGCTAGAGGGGTCCCAAAACACGGTGTCCTGGATGTTAGCGGTTGTGCTAAGAGAAACAATCTGTTTGGCTTGTACTGAAGCCACATCCATAAAGCCAGTCAGCAGGGAATCTTTCTCTTTGAGTTCCTCTGAAAGTCGTCGGATGTCTTCCATAAGGTCAGCAATCTTCTTGTTCGCTTTCTTAAGGAGTGAGCAGTCCTCAAGGGGCAGAGTTATCTCGGCTTGCATAGTCACCGGAGCTTTGTTGCGATCAGTAGCGTTGATCGCGTTTTTACGGTCATCTATCTTAAAATCCATGTCGGATGACTAAAATCCTTAACCCACGTAAAACTTAAATAAAGTTAAGTTAAATAAAAGGATATAAAAAATGTAAAATGTAAAAAAGTGGATTAAAAGTGGATAAGAGTCCGGTTCAAGACGGAGCTTCCGACAGGTGGCTACAGACGCCAACGCATTGGATGGGGTCCAAGAGGCAGGTTGATAGTTTAGATGAAGAAATTATTGAAGTTAGTTGGTAAAGATTGAGGGAAGCAAAACAGTCTAAACATGTATCTGGTTTTACAGCTTTTTCTAAGGTTCCTGAGTTTAGAGATACATTGGTGCCAGTTGAGGGCAGGTCTTGGTGAATTTTGTCTCTAATAGCTAGAATTTTATCATTAAAGAAGCTCATGAAGTCGTAACTACTGAGAGCTACAGGAATACTTGGCTCAATAGCGATAGAGAGCTGTGGCTCTCTGTCAGCCTGGCTACAGTGCTGAAAAGAAACCTGGAGTTGTTCCTATTTTCCTCTATTAATGGCGAGTAGTACGCTGCTCTGGCATTAAGGAGGGCCTTCCTATAAGTTTTAAGACTATCTTGCCAAATTAAACGAGAATTTTCCACTTTGGTGGAACGCCAATTCCTCTCAAGTTTCCGTGATATTTGCTTTAATTTGCGAGTTTCAGCATTATACCATGGAGCTAACAGTCTTTGTTTTAGTATTTTCTTTTTTAGAGGGGCTACAGAGTCGAGTGTCATTCGCAGCGAGCCTGCAGCACTATCAACAAGATGATCGATTTGGGAGGGACTGAAATTAGCATAGGAGTCCTCCGTTACTTTGTTACTTGATAATGAATTTAGAGCTGATGGAATCGCATCCTTAAATTTAGCTACAGCACTATCAGACAGACATCTTGTATAGAGATTTTTGCCCAATGGCGTGTAGTTCAGCAATACAAACTCAAAAGTTATCAAACAGTGGTCGGACAAAGGGGGATTCTGTGGGAACACTATGTTCAATTTCAATACCATACACCAAAACAAGGTCGAGGGTGTGGTTAAAACAGTGAGTCGGTTCATGAAAACTCTGAGAGAAGCCAATGGAATCTAACAGAGAGATAAAGTTGACAAAAACTCTGCAAATTCAGATAAGAATTCAGAGTACGGACCAGGTGCTCGGTACACTATAGTGAAGAGAATTGGTTGCAGTGATTTCCAACTTGGGTGTGAAAGACCAAGAACTAGGCTTTCAAATGAGTTATAATTTAGTTTAGGTTTAGAGCTGATTAGTAGGGTAGAGTTGAAGATAGCTGCAACTCCACCTCCTCGGCCTGTGCCTCGAGGAATGTGAGTATTAATATGACTGGGAGGGGTGGATTCATTTAGGCTAACATATTCTCCATCACCCAGCCAGGTTTCAGTAAGACAAAATAAATCAATATCACATTGCAGCCATTTTCCAAAAATCAAAAAAGTTCATTTTATTTCTCAGTAATGTACACTCAGCACCCCATCTTGACAGAAAAAAACAGAAATGTAGAAATTTTTGCAAATTTATTAAAAAAGAAAAACTGAAATATCACATG
>NC_060155.1:120573-137908 GCF_021292245.1 Micropterus dolomieu | reverse complement strand
TGGGAGGGGTGGATTCATTTAGGCTAACATATTCTCCATCACCCAGCCAGGTTTCAGTAAGACAAAATAAATCAATATCATAATCTGATATTAGTTCATTTACTAGTACACCTTTAGAAGAGAGAGATCTGATGTTTAAGAGTCCACATTTAACTCTCCTATTCGTTTGCACTATTGCTCTTGTGGTTTTAATTTTTATGAGGTTTTTATGCACAGCTCCTCTTCTGTTTACTTTTTTAAATAATTTCAATGGTCGGGGGGCAGACACCGTCACTATAGGATTTTCACTAAGTAACTCCTGAAATGGAGGAGCAGAGAAGTGTGTTAGACTGCGACTCTGCCCCCTGGTCTCAACTCTGGCTTGTCATGGATTTGGTCCACTAATAAACTTGGCCAGATTTCTAGAAATGAGAGCTGCTCCTTCCCAAGTGGGATGGATGCCGTCTCTCCGGATCAGACCAGGTCTTCCCCAGAAAGTCTGCCAATGATCTACAAAGCCCACATCGTTTGCTGGACACCACCTCGACAACCAGCGGCGGAATGACGACATGCGGCTATACATGTCATCACTGGTCAGATTTGGCAGGGGTCCAGAGAAAACTACGATGTCCGACATTGTTTTTGCATATGTACACACCGACTCAATCAATTAATTAATTAATCTTAGTGACCTCCAACCTCTGTATTTACATTTATCCTTAGCCAGCAGTTTCAAATAAGACTCAATGTCGTCCGCTCTGGCCCCAGGGATGCACTTAACTATGGCCGCTGGCTTCGCTAATTTCACGTTTCTCAAAATGGAGCTGCCAATGATCAGAGTTGGTTTCTCAGCGGGTGTGTCGCTGAGTGGGGAAAATCTGCTAGAAACGTGAACAGGTTGATGGTGCCCCGTGGACTTGAATTCTTACGACTATTCCTCCTTCAGACAATCACCCAGCCCCCCTCCTTCCTGGCTGCACAGGGGATGCCGGAGGACGGCTACCAGATGCTAACTCAGGCCGTTCCGCACCGACTACCGGGGACTGGCTAGCTACAGTAGCTAAAGACTGATCTACCAAGGTGTGGAGCCGGACTTCTAAATCACTGAGCCTCGCCTCCATGTCTAAAAATAAACCACTTATTACACGTACCATTACCGCTAAAGGAGGCAGAGGAGTAACTGAACATCTGACACACCGAGCAGGAGAAAGTAGGAGAGAGAGAGGTGGAAGGAGAAGCCATCGCTAGCTGCTAAGCTAAAGTCGCTAACGGCTAAGCTAAAGTACTGTAGCGTCAGCTACCAAAACTTTAGAACAACTATGAGATTGAACAGCAGTCACTAAAAGATGGAAAGAACTGTGAGTGCTTAGGCAAAATTACTGTAAGAATAAGTGTTTAGCGGACAGTTGGCTGTTGTAATCTAACAAATGTAACTGTTATTTAGCGAGAGCAGCACAACACGGTACCAACACGCCAACACACAAGCACCGGAAACGGAAGTGAGTCAACAGGCTTACCGCAATAATTAATTATTTATATATTTATAATTAATACCGGATCTGTTATTAATTACATAATAAAATGTATCAATAACAGATCCCGATGTTTATGGATTAATTATTATAATCCTTTATCACCATGCTGAAGAACATTTTAACATGATCAAATTCACTGATGGCTTGGTCATAGCCTTGGAATAAAGAGAGGACCTTTCTTAGAAGTTTCATTCTAAGAAGAACTGCAGGCTGCACTGACGTGTGTGTTTGTGTTGTTTAACAAGCAGAAATGATATTTCCTATGGCTGTCCCTGTCCAGCTGGTGCTGCCAGGCTATGTGTACTTGTCAAGACACACACATACACCTACACGCGCACACACACACACACACACGCGCACACACAATCACATCACACACTGTCTGCAGACACAAAACTGTGGACTGTACCACTGGATGAGAGGAGGAGGTGGATAAATCAGGCAGATATCTCACCATAAATGTTCACTTCAGCACCTCAGAAAAAGTGCAGCTCACAGTCCCAAACAGAGCAAGTCTTCGACTCAGATTTGTCGCATCAGCTGGGTGGAGTTCACTCGCCCTGACTCATTATTATCAGTAATACATTTGTTTTTCACTTCGTGAAAAAATTGATGTGTAGTGTAACACATGGCTCCTAACCCTAATAAAAGGATTACAGACAGTAAATTATTTATTATAAAATATTACAGCTAAACTGGACCTCGGCAAGGAGCAGAATGTTGCTTGCAGTATTCAGTGACCACACAAGACAGTGAGTTATGAACTGGTATCTTGTATTTCTTTAAACAATAAGCAAAAAATAATAATATAACCATAGGTTTAATATACAGTTCACTTTAGCGAAACACCTCAGTTTCTCTCACTAAAAGAATTATTTCCTTTGGCACCTTTCTGTAAGTTTGAAACCACTGAGCTCGTATAATTACCTCTATTTTTTGACTAGTCTAAAATCACTGATTTATTTTCAACTATTTCTCTTATTTTCTTACTGGGTGCACCCTATTTTCAATAACTCAAAATCTAAATCCTCAATATTCACTTCCGGTGAAGGACCTTAATAAACACTACCTGTTTCCAAATTATCACTTCACATCTCACATCAACTTGATAATCGTTCGCTTTTCACTGTATGAGCGATAGCCAAAGCCACAACAACCAGGACATCATAGTACACCATATAAACCAAATTAATTCTCAGTTCTGCAGACACCAGGGATGCGCTTCCAAAGGGATGAGGAAGGTAATTGTCCATTCAAAGTCCAAAATAAAAAATAGAGTCAGAGTCTGAAAATGTGGGGTTGCGCAAGTGGTGCTGGAATATCAGTAAATGTAAATGCTCCGTACTTGTATAGCGCCTTTCTAGTCTTTTCGACCACTCAAAGCGCTTTTACACTACATCTGCATTCACCAGTCACACACATTCATAGACTGAGCCTAAGTGCTCAAACGGAAACTAACATTCACACTCACTCATACACTGGCGGAATAGCCGCCAGGGGCAATTCGGGGTTCAGTATCTTGCCCAAGGACACTTCGACACGCAACCAGGGGGAGCCAGGGATTGAACCGCCGACCTTCCGATTAACGGCCAACACGCTCTACAAAAGTACAAAAGTGGTGCTGGTTTTGTGCAGTTTATGCTGGTTATCCTACCGCCGTGGCAGGAGAGGGGTAAGCTCAGCAGGGTTAGCTCAGATTTCCTCACTTCAGGGATCTTCAATCCAGGGATCTCAAGGTCTCATCTGGATTGGCTCCCCATCAACTTTAACTCAGCTCAAAGGAAAAAAAACCTGGCCTGCTGTCATTGAAAAGTTCTTTAGTCAATAGCCTTCTTAAATGCATTTCTCAAGTATTCATTCCTTTAACTTTAACCAAAATATATACATATAATGCAAATAGCACAATTAACTTTTTTTTTCCAAATACCTCTTACATCAAATGAATTACTGAATAAAATAGACCCAAGTTTCTATTTTAACCTAACACTGCTTAAAAATTCTTAAATATAAAGAACAATGTTGCAGAAAATGAAGACACGCAGTGCAAATGCAACAGATTCACCCTGAACAATGAAATGTCTGACAAAACATAACTTATGTAGCTTCAGTATTAAAACATAGCTTTACCAGCCAGAAAAACATTGAGCACTTAAACACTTTTTATATTCCCTCAATTGAGTTGAACAGTTGTCAACCGATTAACTTTAGTTGAAGTCTACAACGGTAGGCTAATTGCACTGTTCATCACTCAATGCTAATTTTGTTAGCTGTAGGCCCATGCACTTTAACTTTCTAGCTTAGCCTAGCACCTTGTGACGCAGCATTTAATTATTTTTTTATTTGGGGATTTCTCTCTCTCATTCGGCAGGTTTCAGTGAACAGGGCCTCACACACGCACACATCTACAGTCTTGAAATAAAGTACAGACTGTTATCACTCTTATTTGACAACTTATTATTGTGATTTTACTGTTTTATCTGAGCTATGTTTTTACCGTTCAGAAACAGCTCCTCTCCCACAGTGTCACCCAGCGTCTGACTGGCACATGCAGTCTAGCCTGCTATGTTGCTGTAGACCTGCGCTCTCATTGGCTAAGACACTTCAGTGTTGTTAACCCTTTGTGACCTGGGTTACAGTAGCGTGAGAGCGTGTGAAAATTGTCAATTGTCAATCTCATGCTTAACGCCTGAGAGTTGGCAGCTCTGTGGCTAACATTACTGAAAGGTTAAGCAAGCTAAAGCTTTGCTAGTCTGTTAGCTCCATCATGGTGCTTTTTAACACATTTTTTGTCCAGAAATTTGGCCATTTTATTTTTGGCTTTCCTTTTTTTGGGCCCCTGACTATGGAACATCCAAAGTGACAGAACTGAATGAAAGAATAAATAAATAAATGGGGAAATAAATGCAAGAAAGAATGAATGAATAAAAGAATAAATAAATAAATGCGGAAATATATCAAAGAAAAAATGAATGAATAAAAGAATAAATAAATAAATGCAGAAATATATCAAAGAAAGAATGAATGAATAAAAGAATAAATGCAGAAATATATCAAAGAAAGAATGAAAGAATAAAAGAATAAATACATACATTTGCTTTTGCCTTTCCCCAAGGAGACCTATTGTCATTGCTTTTCCCTTAGAGACCTATGTGTATTGCTTTTTCCTTCCTCTTCCTTAACTGTCAATCAACGTGTTGTGGCCCACCCACTAAGTCCAACTAATCACTCACAGAAGTATTTCTCTCCATGATCAGAGATGTATAAAGGTTTGATACACACTCCATACCAGTTGGTGGCGGTAACGCACCAATTCGTTGTTTGCCAACTGACAATAAAAGCACAAGGAAGAAGAAGAAGAAGAAGAAGAAGAAGGAAGAAGAAGCTAATGTTAGACGGAACCAGCACAAGTCAATGTGATCTAAATGCAGAAGTCCATTTACCGGAGATAACTGTAAGAGAGAGAGGGAGAGGAAGAGGGCGGAGAGGCAGAGGTGTTGGAGGTGCAGTCAGGGCAAGGAGAGGCAGAGGACCTACCTAGAGTGATGGCTCAATAGAGGACGAAGAAAAAGTGGAAGCCCTCCAAAGGAACCTGAGGGCTGTTACCGAGGTTTGTATTCATAAGGTTGTTGTAACGTTATTATATTCTGACCTGTTTGCACTTTATGACAAACCCCAGCACACAGTGTTAACGTTATTTACATAGCAGCTCTGTGCACTGTACCCCTGGTACTGTAACATTAGATAGTAGTAACATGTCATTTACTGGGCAACAATGATTATATGAAGCCATATTATACAAGTTGAGCAAACACTGGCCAGCCTACAAACCCTAATATGCAGTACCATGTTGCCAACATAATGTCATGCAACTTCTAAAGCCTTATTTTATCAGAATCACAAATTCTTTATTGATACCCAAGGTAAACTGTAATTTAGGCTACCTATAGAAAATAATATGCGCTGGTCACAGTGGACTTGGCAGAATAAGATCAAACATGTACAAATTGGAAAAACATGAAATAACCGCTGGAGGAGGGTAGGAACAGAATTTAATGTTAATAAATTTCTTTTTTTGAAGAGTAAAAGCTATGACTTTGTCAGTGAACTGAAGTTCTTTCCCTTGTGATGCTGCCTGACAAGTACCAGGACACATGCAAGGTGATCTCCTATGGGGATCCTTCCACATCAGATGGTGGTTGGAATAACGGTCCTGTTGAAGAAGGTGCCATCAAACAGAGTTACAGACTATATTGTAATGTAAATATCATTCAGTGACATGTAATATGGTACAACATAGGCAACAAATTTGTGTAACTTACCAAGACCTCTTCTGACTTGTCTCTGCAACAAGTCTGATGTGGCTGGTGCAGTTACAGGGGGCACCAAACCAAGCTGTCTGGGGTCATCTGGGAGAAGGCTCCTCCTTCTAGGCATCCCCACTCCACTTGTGAGTCTGTTCTTCACAATCCTTCTTTGCAACTCGGAAATGTATCTGTAGGTTTTTCAAGGCTTTCAAGGCATATACGCTGTATCTTCTAGCGTTCTTCTTGAAACTGAAATTACACAAATTACAACCATTTAATATCAGTTTGTAAGTAGAACAAGAGAAAGCCTTGAGTGTAAAGACAATCAGTTGCATATAAAACATGGGCTGAATATTGTTCTATGAATGGGAATATTATACGTTTTAAGTTTTAAAGTGTAAAACGTACATCTCTTTGCCGTCCAACGTTTTCATTGTTGGTCAGTTCTGGTGGAAATTGTAGTCCAAAGCAGCAAGCAGAACTCTTGCCTCATAAACTGGGGGGCTGAAAGTATAGCGCTTGCTGGCACACATCAGGATATGATTCTGGAATGACTCTAGGTCTGCAGTCGATCTGATAGAACAAACAAATACATACTTCTGTGTACATGAGCAGTAAGCATAAATATTACTAATATACATCAATGTGAAAAAGTATAGCCACACTACCTGAATCGCAGATAGTTGTGAACATCTTTCTGCCACCTCTTATCGAGAACTATATCCACTAAAGCTTTGTGGCACTGGGAGTCTCTCTGGATCCACATCTTTCCCCGCATTTGATCCGATTCAAGGTGCTCGTGTTTGCAACTTCCCATAGTGTAGGTGTGAATGTTGCAGACATGGTGAAGGATGCCAACCCATAATGCCTGCAAAACATAAAAATGCACTATAAATATGTCCTTAATATAGCAATTAATGAAATTACCCAAAGATATAATAAAATTGTGTGCTTACAAGAAACTGCCCACGTGTGTCGGCAGTCTTGCAACACCACCAAAATGGTTGACTATGTCCTTCAGCCAGTTGAAGAGGATGGACTCTCCTTTTATCTTTGCTGCCTTGAAAAGAGAAAAATAGATATTACTGTAAAATACAGGCATTCAACTATAGTCTGTGTGTAGAGGTGAAAGTGTAAATGTTCAACACCCCCCAAAACAAAGAAAACACTAAATGATTACACCAAATGTCTAGAATGATTAACACATCTTCTGGCAGAGGAAAGTAAACAAAATCTGTTGTCTTTGAGTGCAATGAAACCTTCCATACTGTCATCCATCAACTGCACATACTGTAGTTCAATAACCCTGATGTACAGAATAGTAACTTTATTTTTAGTTTAGTTGTTGCCAGACAACAAAATGTTGGTGGACAAGAGAAAATTTCCAGCTTGCATCCCAAACTTCATCACAGGCTGGGAATTCCACCTCCACAAGCTGTGTCCATTATATCTAAAAGTCCCACAGAAGAAACATTTGCTTTTGTCATGTACAGCACTGGCTTTTGGTATAACCTTTCATTTTATACTAATTTAAAGTTTTGATATTCTGTGATTGTCTGGACTTACCCATTCGATAGTAGCTGCTGTTCCCTTGGTGGTGATGTTGATCTCAAAGGGTGCAACAGAGTTGCACGGCGCACCAGTCCTCAGAAGGCCAGTGCATTTATCCACAGGCAGGATCAGAAATGTAGCCAGTTGTCTTAAGCAGTTCTCGTACACTATGGAGGCTCTGACACCTATGATGTCATCTTCACAAAGGACATTCTGTGGTTCTGGGAAAACAGGGTTATGATCACAGGGAGAAGGCTCATCAGGAGCGTCTTCATGTGCAGGCAAGGAAGTCCATTGATAGAGTGTGCTTTCTTCAGTGCACCACCCATTCTATTGAGGCACAAAAATCTGTAGTAAACAAACACCACAAAACAATTGCAAATTAAGACAAATAACACAAATAACACACCGTATAGAAATCGGTGGAAGATCCTCTTCATCAGAGCTGAAACCATTCTGTCCATCATCTCTTTCAAGGGAGTAAGATGAAGCTTTATCTGCCCATAATAACAACTTTCAGATAAAAACAAGTTCTCAAATAATATCACTGAAAAATAGTACATGTAATTAGGAAGTACTACTTACACACATTTTCCTCCAAGTCCTCTTCAACACTGCTCATGTCATGTAAGCTGCAAAAAACATATAACAAATATATATTATGAACATTTGGAGAAAAGCAATACAGGGCTAAAAGTTATGATGTGTACATGTTACCTTTGTTCAAGGCCCTGAATTTTTGTGGCTTCTGGAATGACATCAAGATGCTCATCTCTGTAAAGAATAACCAGAGCAAGTTGTGTAAATTCCACATATGCTCATTCACCAGTAGATATAGACCAAAAATAAAATAACACACTATTACACACTAATCATAAAGATCATGTTTCTAATCAAAGCTATAAGGACAAAATTAATATATTGTTATGTATGACTTACCGGTCTGTTCCACTAGAAGCACCAATGCTAGACAATGCTGGAGCTGGGACTTGCAAAGATTTTCTCTTCAAGGGAGTCGATGTTGCAGGACCTGTCTCGTAGCTGGAGAAACAGCAGCAGCCTCAATAAATGAAGTGCTACATGACTGTAATACATTACTGTACTGTAATCCACAATGTGTTACATCTTTGTAGGGTTTGCTCATCTTGTCTAATAAATTGAACATCCCAAAAACTATCACATCTAGTGCAAGTATGATCACCGACAGACAACATGGAAAACGTAAGCCAAGAGTGTGTAAAAAATGTCCCTGTTTCTGTACCACAGTCCATTATAAAACACATCATGGGTAAGTTTACAAAGCCATAGTCAGGTGAGGATCAAGGGTGCTCTACAATATAATATAACACAAATAAATACTGAGTGCCATAATTTGAGCTTGTGGTAACCTTTGTATGCACTGTAGAAGCAATACAAACAAATATGTTGTTTCTAATGTAAATTCTGACAATAAGCATAATTAGTCACTTGATAAGCACACAGTGTTGTTATCATAATGCTGTTAGCAGTAAAAATAAATGTTTTCCCCCAGGGCAGTAAACATTTAGCTTGCTAATCTGAACCACCATGCTCCATGCAATGTTACGGTTTTTTAGCTAATTGTAATCATCAGCTGATTGTCTCACAAACACAAAAGACACATTTCTGTTCACTAAACGAAGCTGAAGCGCTGGAGAACAACCTTCGAAATAACAATCTGCTGTGAGCTGTAGGCTAACGTTACTGTTTTGCGGTCAATAATACTAATCAGCTGATTGTCTCACGAACGTAACCGGCACATTTATCCCCACATAGCAAAGCCATAACACAGCGAGGGAGAAGAACCACATGAAACAATCCAACTACATATTTTACACCACTGACAAGGGAAAAGTCACTTCTCACGGTGTCTATGGCTAGCTTCTGGCTAATGCTAACATTATCAAACAAGCTTTCATTTCCAATGCTAAAGTTGGAATACCTTACCTGTCCATCAGAAAACTGGCAACCTCGGCGTCGTTTGAAAACATTTTCCCCTCATTAGACCCTTCCATCTGGGAAAAGCCACACCGATGTTTACCCGTGATTTCTGCCTGCGTCACTCCCATATAAGTCTGGCTTCATCATGCTTTCGCTTCTTCGAAGCAGATTCACCCTCCGTCGGCTCTTGTGCTAAATAATAGCTGTGGTCCTCCATTTGTCCAAAATTCCAATACTAATAAAGGAGAGCTTCTACTACTACCTAGTAGTTAGTTCTTCTGTTGCTTCTCTTTCAACGTGGTGACGAAAGCGCTGTTTGTTCGCTGTAGGCTACGGTAGAAACATGATGACACAATATGTCGACCTCCACAGCAGGGGGTGCCTCTGTATGTAGATAGAAATAGCTCATTCTAAGGTAATAAAAACATAAGGGTTCATTATGCAAGGTCTTTATACACCACTGAAAACATAGTTATGGATATTATATTGCAATTCTGTCAATAGCGGATAGATATATTATACACTGAACCTTTAACTAACTACTATAGGCTATTTATGTTATATTAAGTTGTTGCAGTTAAACTGCCATCCTTTTAATTAACACCTAAAACACTGCTGAGGGTGCAACTGTGTGTACACGTTGTCACAGTTAGCCATGGTTTTCGTTCACTTTCGGTGTCATGCACCTGGAACGCTTTGATGTGGGAAGTCGGAAGTTTCAACTGGGAAATATCCCAGTTCCGACCGGTCTTGAACGCAGCATAACTCCTTCTAAACTTTCTACCAATCATAACACTCTTCCAGGGACAGCATATCCACACTGAAGATAGTATCAATCATCGGCTGCTAGACCTGACTTAGTGGGTGGGCCACAACACGTTGATTGACAGTTAAGGAAGAGGAAGGAAAAAGCAATACACATAGTTCTCTAAGGGAAAATGACAATAGGTCTGCTTGGGGAAAGGCAAAAGCAAATGTATGTATTTATTCTTTTATTCATTCATTCTTTCTTTGATATATTTCCCCATTTATTTATTTATTCTTTTATTCATTCATTCTTTCTTGCATTTATTTCCCCATTTATTTATTCATTCTTTCTTTCAGTTCTGTCACTTTGGATGTTCCATACCTGACAGGCAGCAGTGTTCACTTAAAGCGACTCCCTTTACATTTGAACGGCTGAATGTTTCGACTGTACCATTTTTGACAACAGCAGGGGGTGGGTTATCAGGTGACAAGTATGAAATATGATTTAATGATAATAATACATTAATTTATCATCTAAAAAGTTTTGTCATACATAACACTGTAGGTTAAGTGTTGTACTTGATACCATTTAAGGGTCAACCATGGGGGGCCATCTGTACCCTTTGACACCTCCTGACGGCGGGCCCGGTGAGGACACCGTGTCAGGATGTAGCCCTGTATGCACTCCCGAGTCTCTCTCCGACCACAGCGACAACACCGCAGCTAACAACATGCAGGCGACTAAGACCACAAACCATTGACTCCAACATAAACTCCACGTAAGAATACAAAACAACAATAAAGGTTTATGTTCTGTCTGTCAGACCAAACGAGAATCAGATGATGTTCGGTAAAAACAGTCACATCAGAAAGTCAAGGAGAGAGTCACGTTAGCTCGCTGGCTAACCCTGAGCAATTGCTAACTTTATATGGTGCAATATATAATATGTAACATTATGGCTTTCCACATTACTTCACCAACTAACATAACCCATGTTACTATCCTGTGTACCACCAGTATCATGTCAAAGTGTTGATTTAGCCTGCAAGAAATTATGCAACTGTATAAAGCAAATGTGGAGCGATTTGTTTACTAGCCTATAGTGATGCAGGCAGAGCAGCCAACAACCCAGAGGAATAGCCATCCACTGACACTACAGTAAAGTTACTTACTGCGGTCTAACTGTTATAAAATGTGACACAGTCTCTATAATATTCAGCCCAGCTCAGCAGGCGATCTAATGCTGTAGCATGTCGGCTAAATGCAGTAAATGTAACGTTATCATGTAACGAACATGGATTAGTTCAACCTCAAGCTGATAAAAAATATTACTTACTTTTAGTCTTTACAGTAGTAATGTGGATCTTATTGTGTCTATCCTAGCAGTCTGGTTTAATATTCAAATAATGCATAGACTGTAAAACATTATAAACTTGCCAAAAACAAAATGTAAATCATGTGTAATCTAAATGATTGATACACATTATGTGGGAAAAATCTTGTATTGCTGAAATCTATTCAAATGCATAGGTTTGCATGTGGACAGTATGGAAAGGTCCCTCCCCACAATTTTGGGAGGACAGAATTGTTCCCACCAATATTTGAGTGAACACATTCACATTATCTTTGGAGTGAAGTCCTATTAGATAACTGTAGTGTTTCATTAACTCAAAGAAACTTTGTCTCTGAACATAATCCAGGCAGCCATTTCAATGTCACCCCAAAGTAATTAGGAAAAGAATTTAATAAGCAAATATAAATTCTAGGAGTCAGGGTTGTTCAGGACAATAAACAATGCTGAGACACAGAGAGAGAGAGAGACAGTAGCCAGCCACAAACAACTGTTTCTATGTGTCCCCCGCCTGCTGAAGTGCTTCAACAGAAATATGAGCTCAATCAGCCAGATGGTGGCGCTTCATTAATTATGGCACAAAAATGCAATTTTGGAAAGCCCCTGACACAAGTCCAAATGACATTTTTCACACAAGCCCAGGTCAATGTGATCTACAAAAAGCCTCCTGGGCAGTAAATCAGAATCAGAATCAGAATCCGCTTTATTGCCAGGTATGTGTGCACATATGAGGAATTTGACTGAGGATTATACATTGCTCACGATGTCACCATGATGGAATTTTTTCTAATTTGCACATCTGAGTAGTAGTGTGACATCTACTGTTTTGCTGGACTGTATCAACACCAAAAGGAAACAGCATTGTGGGACTAGGTTCTCCAAAAAACATCAACCAAAATATCTCTCAATGGTCTGGGCTAAGAAGGAATTTGAGCAAAGCTGGTGATTTAGGGGCAGCTGTGGCTCAGGAGGTAGAGTGGGTTGGCTGTTAATCAGAAGGTCGGCGGTTCAATCCCTGGTTGCGTGTCGAAGTGTCCTTGGGCAAGATACTGTACCCTGATTTTCCCCTGTTCCGCCAGCGTGTGAATGTTAGTTTCTGTTTGAGCACTTAGGCTCAGTGTATGAATGTGCGTGAATGTTAATTTCTGTTTGAGCATTTAGGCTCAGTGTATGATTGATGAATGCAGATGTAGTGTAAAAGCGCTTTGAGTGGTCGAAAATGTACAAGTACGGAGCATTTACATTTGATTTTGAGTTGTTCAAAACTGAAATATCAGCCTAAACTAGCTCGCCAACATATGGTGTCTATTCTCTGCCAGCATTCCTCGCCTTGGGCCTGAAAACTTAATAAAATCTGCAGTGAGTTACCTACTTCATCCACAGGCACTGCTCAGGGACAGCCAGTAAATGCCTTTCTAGTCTTTTTGACCACTACATCTGCATTCACCATTCACAACCTGAACCTAAGTGCTCAAACAGAAACTAACATTCACACACTGGCGGAAAAGCCACCTTGCCCAAGGACATTTCGACATGCAGCCTGGGGGAGCCAGGATTGAACCGCCATCCTTCCGATTAATGGCCAACCTGCTCTACCGCCTGAGCCACAGCCACTGTAGTCCAAGGATATTGACCATGAATGTATGAACAACATATGACAGTGGTGGAGTGGTAAGCCTACTCATATTAGTACAGGGATGGTGTGGTTCTTTCGCGTTGGTCTGTGTAATGCTGGACCTGGTCAGTACACAGATCCAAGAGCACAGCTCTAGGCAATCTAAATCTGCCGATTAGCCACCTCACCATGGGCAACACCACTTTCCCTCATCTCCAAAGTGTTTGCACGCATGAGTCTAAGTTTCTCTAAATGTAGCCTACGCACATTTCACAAGTTTTTTTTAATAACATTTAATGCTTACTAAGTGGTACCTTTTTTGTGCTTATGGAATAGTTATAAATGAGGCCACTGGTGAATTAGAGCATGCTACAATGGCACGGGTAGTCGTTACTTGTTTGGTTGGCAATATATTTTTCCCGGGTTTGAAGTTGAGGAAAGACACTTGTGCTTTGCCAATCTGACTGATTTGGACTAATTTTACTTTACATAGCTAATTTCAGATTTATTTTGAGGAACACTGCTTGATTTGCAGGAGTCTAGTCAGCTGTGGTGGTTGCTTTTTGTGGGCTAGCTGAAGTATTGTGCAAGAGTTTGAGATTATCTTTTATTATTCTTTTTGTGGTGTTTTTACCTTTATTAATCCAGAGGAAAGCTTTATTGAGAGTTCCATTGGAGCATTTGGGGTTAAGTGCCTTGTTAATGAGTGCTGCTCTTTCACTTAACCCAACCAGTCCCGGCCACTATTTCACTCCAGACAAATTATAAATATAAAAAACAAATTTCTCTGCCTTTCTCTGTATCTTTCCATTTTTGACTTTACCACAGTATATTTGCTTTCTGTTCTGCTTCTCTGAGTTGATTCGTCCTGACAACAGCAGTGTGATTTCATCTCAGAGCTATTTCCATTCATCCCTTGCGCCTATCCACTCCTATTCTCAAACCCTGCAGTGTCTTCTGCATCCCTACACAGTGCTCTCATCATGTTTCTCTATTCTTGTTCGTTGTTTGTTTTTTTTGTCTTACAGTCAAAATCAGCTACTGTGTGCCTCACTGAGCACACAGAGCCCTGGGAAACAGCTGCTTGGTCTGCAAACATCTCCAGAGTATAATTTTGATCATTCAGACTGCATGTGGAGCTACATGTCTCTGCAAATAAGACTCATGACACAGTTTCCAGTGCTTATTTTCATCATGCCCACAGTGTGGCTATTTCTGTTTTTAAGTACAAATAATGTAGCACAACACCAGGCTCAGACTACAGGAGCTTTAAAATCGTAACTGATTTCAAAATTGTGTTGCACATAAGGAGAAACAAGAAGAAAGGGGTAAAGGGACTGGAGTGGAGGAAGAGGTGGATGTCGGGAAAGAACAGGCACGGGGAACTAAGGAGACAGGGGGCCAGGGAGCCGGGGAACACAGGGGCCGAGGAAGCGAGGAGAGGCGGGGGAACAGGGAGGACGCCGTGAGGGAGGTCCGAGGAGGAGTGGGCCAGTGGATGAGCCCAGCCGAACGGAGGACGAGGGTGAGTGTACCTGGGAGGGAAACAGACAGAGAGACGAGGTTAGGGAAGACAGCGACAAGGCACAGGGTAAATGTGAAAAAAACAAGAAACATGGAAGCCTGAACACGGAAGTGGCACCGGGTATGGAGCAACGACAATCAAGCGAGAATGGTGTGGAGAACCGGGGTTGAAATACAGGCAGTCATGAGGTGATTACTGGCAGGTGTGGCAGGCTGACGAGGTGGCTGATGAGATGCAGGTGCAGGTAGTTGGCTGGGCTCAGGAGCAGAGGGAGAGAGAGCACACAGGGGAGAAAACACAGGGAGGCAGGCAGGGAACAGAAAACCAAGGAAAAAAGCAGAAAAACTGATAAAAAGGAGAAAAAACCAGGACACTCACCGTCAGCCGGGCTGCCACCACAACATTTCATCAAGCATAAAAGCAACATAGGGAAATTGAAAAAATACACATTAAAATATAATTTTGGTGAAATAGAAAATAATAACAGGATTTAAAAAAAAATAATAATAATAATAAACAGGGTAAAACAGGACAGTAAAAGTTACAGTGCAGTGTACAATCAGGGTTAAAAGAGTTAAATGGAAAGTAAAAATAGCCTGCGGGGTTGAGCAACAATTGAGTTACAATTATTTTGAAGAGAGAATTAACAGAGAAGTACACTTAATCTGCTCTCTCTAGCTAGTCTGTACCCGGGTCCATAGCAATCTTTGGGTCCACTGAAACTCCAAAAACCCTTGGACACTACAGAGAAACCAGGACATGTCTGTCCGCAGGCCACTTTGATCCAGTTATACTCTGGACCCACTTGCGCATTTACAGGTGGACAGAGGGTCCTGCAAATCACTCAGGCGCGAGATTTAAGACCACTTCCTTCACTCTGTTCAATCTCACTCCCATTATCTTTTCACTCTATTACCTACTCATTCTCAACGTGTAAATATTTAATTAAAAGCTATGGTAAAAACAAAAGACTTGCAGTTATCTGGGAGTTTGTTCCAGATATATGGAGCATAATAACTGAACGCTGCTTCTCCTTGTTTAGATTTGACTCTGGGGACAGAAAGCAGACCTGCCCCAGACGACCTGAGAGGTCTGGATGGTTCATAATGAAGCTGAAGATCAGAAATGTATTTTGGTCTAAACCATTTAGTGCTTTATAAACTAACAGCAGGATTTTGAAATCAATTCTTTGACATACAGGAAGCCAATGTAAAGAACTCAGAACTGGAGTGATGTGATCCACCTTTTTGGTCTTAGTGAGGACTCGAGCAGCAGCGTTCTGAATCAGCTGCAGCTGTCTGATGGATTTCTTAGGGAGCCCTGTAAAGACACTGTTACAGTAGTCGAGTCGACTGAAGACAGATGCATGGATACGTTTTTCCAGGTCTTGCTGAGACATAATCCTTGATATATGCATTTAGACACATTTTTGAAAAAAACTGTTAAATATCTTGTTACTGACATGGAGGCACTGCTTGCTTGTCTAATTGTTTGAATTTTGTCTGTGAAGAAGGAGGCAAATTCATTGCAGGCCCTGGTGGATAGAAGGTCAGAGGCTACAGACACAGGAGGGTTGGTTAAGCCTGTCGACAGTAGCAAACAGGGCACGTGCATTATTAGTGTTTTTGGTGATGATGTCAGAGAAGAAGGACCGCCTTGCATTTCTCAGTTCTAAATTATAAATGCGAAGTCTCTCTTTATAGATGTCATAATGAACCTGGGGATTTGTTTTCCGCCACCTGCATTCAGCTTTTCGACACTCTCTTTTTTGATTTCTAACCAGCGTGGCATTTCTCCATAGAGATCTTCTCTTACCAGAGACCACCTTCACCTTGGCTGGTGCAATGGCATCAATAACATTTGTAATTTTAGAACTGAAATTATCTACAAGCTCATTGACTGAGACCCGTGAGAGTGCGGGTGTCGAGGAGAAAGCCTCAATAAATTTTTCACTAGTGTTTTCAGTGATATGTTGTTTTGTGATTACCTCGTTTGTACATTTGTGTGCATGCAAATAGCACTCTCAAAGAAAACGCAGGAATGATCAGAGAAAGCAACATCACACACCACAACCTTGGAAATGTGCCCCTTATTGTGTGTTGGACTCCGTCACATGTTGGGTCAGTCCATTATTATCAAGAACACAACACAGTTCTTTAGTCCCTCTGTCCTGGGGGTTGTCAACATGGATGTTAAAATTAGAAGACTACCAGCACATTGGGCCCCGGCTTGTCCTGGGAAGAGTCATGAGTGCTATTTTTCTGATTCCAACACCAACAATCTGGTCGATCACTTCAATCATATCTGCTTGTCGTCACTAAATATTACTGCTCCTCTAAAGGTTAGGCCTTCGTCTAAAGCTAGTAAGCAACCCTGGATAAATGACAGCATTCGCAGCCTAAAAAGGGAATGCAGGAAAGCAGAGCGCAGATGGAAAAAATCCAGTCTCCAAGTCCATTACCTCAGTCTGAAGGATTTATTAATTAACTACAATAACATGGTTAAGGATGCGAGAACACACTATTTTTCTGAACTCATTACTACACATAAACACAATCCCAGGTTTCTGTTTAAGACTGTGGATCAGCTGGTAAACCCAACCCCTCCTTGTGCCTCAGCTGGAAGTAATGATGACTGTGAATTGTTTTTATCTTATTTTACCAATAAGGTGGTGTCAATCAGAGCCTCTATTACCCCCACTGCCTCTTACTCAGAGGTTCCTCACCAGCAACAAGAGAGTTTTAACCAGTTTTATCCCATCGACTTGT
>NC_060155.1:86278-120473 GCF_021292245.1 Micropterus dolomieu | reverse complement strand
AAAAACCCACACTTTACCGTTAAAATACGCTAGTTCTAAAAAATTGATGTTGCACCCTGACTGAGACGTCCATGCAGCAGACTGGAGTTGTCAGCAGACTCCTCCCTCCTTCTTGCTTCCTGGATCTTTACCTCTTGGAGTCGTGCGGTGTAATTGGGACACAAGAGTAGGCTGCGCAAGCTCGAGAGCGCCCCCTGGCCTGTCCCCATGGTTCTCCGCAGCGCCCCCTGCCGGGTCTTCATGGTACTTCAGACAGTGGCTTCACAGCGATTCCTCTTTCAACCCATGGATCCATCTCTTTAGACGACAACTCCGTCTTCTCTGTAAGTGACTTCTGAGCTACACAAACATCTCAAGGTTATTAAAACTAAAATAGCACCTTTAATACTAGTTAACGCCAACACTTAACAATAAGGTTAACCAACCAATTGGCCTTGGGACACACCCCGGGACTTGATCAATCTCGGCGGGGCCTTCCTTGGGAGAGGGTGTCCAGTGATAAGTGGCCGAAACACCCAATGATCTCAAGGCACACTGCTGACGATGTTCCCACAATTTATTATAACATAAATAACAATGTCTATTGGGCTAATACAGCCTTCTAATCAAATAAATAGGACTACAGAGTAGGACTAATAACTTCTCCAATGTAAAATCAGACTGATTCCTGGATCCAGACTTCTGGATCTTTCTTCAAATAAGTCAGCCATCACGATGGATTGCAGTCACTTGACTGCTTCATGCAGCTGTCTCGCGGTCTCCCGGGGGCTGTCATTCTCATCTCTTCCAGGATGTGTTTACAGTCACTTGACTGCTTAATACAGCTGTCTCGCGGTCTCCCGGGAGCTGTCATAGGGATCTCCTTCCTGCCACATCTCATCTCTTCCAGGATGTGTTTACGGTCACTTGACTGCTTCATACAGCTGTCTCGCGGTCTCCCGGGGGCTGTCACGGGGATCTCCTTTCTGCCACATCTTATTAGCTCATCTCATCCAGGTCGTGGTTACGGTCACTTGACTGCTTCATACAGCTAGCTCGCGGTCTCCCGGGGGCTGTCATAGGGATCTCCTTCCTGCCACATCTCATCTCATCCAGGTCGTGGTTACGGTCACTTGACTGCTTCATACAGCTGTCTCGCGGTCTCCCGGGGGCTGTCACGGGGATCTCCTTTCTGCCACATCTCATCCTGACCTTCAGTAGGCTCTTTTGGCCAGCATTCATGGCTTCTATCGCCTTGCCGGTGGGTTTTTTCTAAACATAACCATTACAACATAATGCCTAAACCCAACCAATTTCAATTCTCTTCTAACTTTTCTCCGCTGGGTAGGTGCACACAGCTGGGAGGGCCTAGAGATACTTGCGCTGGCCAGTGCATTGCCTTTGGCCTCCTACTCCAAACCGTGTTAGTCGGCGGACAGCACGGGGAGGTCATTGAGATAGTATAATACACCCTAACCCTAACAAGAAAATACTTACCTCAAGCTAGAAAAAGGAAAATACTCACCGTTTTTCAACCAAATTAAAGGTAAACCTAAGGAAATGGACACTTAAAGATACCACTCTGTCGTGCCTGATGAAGGACAAGCCGCCCTCCGAAACGTTGCAACAGGGCAGAGTGAAGCAGGACCAAGTCAGCCTGAATTAAGGAGAAAATCAACAACTACAGGACCCGTGCAGTCCAATTTTTTGAACCAGCGCAGAGGTAATGCACTTTTGTGGCTGTTATAAGGGGAAATGTGGAGTGTGGAGGTGCTTTTCACTTTCTGGGGACTCTGAAGGCACATCACAGGACCGTGCACCAGTCTGGCTAACGCCAAGCTACGTAAGTCGTTAGCCGGGACTTTTCTCCTCCTCCTAACCCCTAACCTCAGACAGCTGAACCACTATCTCACTAACAATCAGCTCAGCACATGCTGGACCACTGGCTGGAGTCGTTAAAGTAGTTACCCCTGTGAACACACGTCCTCAGACGGGGCAAAAATGTAATTAACCTGTCTAAATGTTTTATTTTGTCTGCAGCCCAGTTTGCTCTACTTAGCAGGGGACTGAACTTCATCCCAATGACCAGCAGCGACCCAAATCTCAAAAAACAAATCCGATTTGACCTACAACAGTACCACAGACGACTGAAATTAGCAACCTATTTTGAGCACAAGCCTGACACACAATGACCACTCTTCACCCCCAAGTCCCAGTGGGTCCCCCCTAAAGGTAAACTACCCCCAGACATTGACACACTTATCCAGACAGACTTGCACTACTTCCAAGACCAATTCAGATTCGGCTGGGTTAAATAAAATTTTAACAAATATGAATTTGAGGCACTAGAACAATTAAGACGGAATAAGGACATTGTGATTAAACCAGCGTAACAAGGGCAGCGCAGTAATTATTATGGACAGGGAACAGTACCTATGGGAGGGATACAGACAGCTACATGACACGACATACTACTCCAAACTAAAGAAGCCCATCTACAAGGACACCACTCCACTGACGGACAAGATTATACAATCACTCCAAGACAAAAAATTCATCAACCACAAACAGACTCTATACCTGAAGGGGGACAGCGAACCTCGACCCAGACTGTTTTACATGCTGCCTAAAATACACAAGGACCCTGCTAAGTGGAGCAAACCTCATGAGATCCCTCCTGGACGTCCCATTGTGTCCGATTGCAGCAGTGAGACGTATTATACAGCTGAGTTTATTGATCATTTTCTTAATCCTCTCTCGATAAGACATGCCAGTTATATCAAAGATACGTATGATTTTGTGGAAAGAATTAAACAAATTAACATCCCTCTGAATGCCTTCCTCTTCACCATGGACATTGATAGCCAATACACAAACATTGTAATCCCAGAAGGCATTCAAGCAGTAAACAATATATTCCAAAAATACCCAGACGCCAAAAGACCCAACAGAGAATTATTGCAACTATTAGAGATCAATTTGACCAGAAACGACTTTGAATTCAATGGACAATTTTTCCTCCAAATTAAGGGCACGGCCATGGGAAAGAAATTTGCACCCGCATATGCCAACATTTTCATGGCAGAGTGGGAGGCGGCTGCTTTAAATTCCTGCCCCAAAAAACCCCTCTACTATTACAGGTTTCTGGATGACATATGGGGGGTCTGGCCCTTTTCAAGAGAGGATTTCGACCAATTTCTTAATATTTTGAATAACCACAACCCTGCTATCAAGCTCAAATATTGCATCAGTGCCACTACGGTGGATTTTTTGGACACCACTACCTTTAAGGGTCCCACATTCACCCAGACTGCTAGACTTGACCTCAAGGTGTTTTTTAAGGAAACTGACACACATGCTCTTCTGCATAAGTCCAGCTTTCATCCAAAACACACTTTTGCAGGCTTAATCAAGTCTCAGCTGCTGAGGTTTCACAGAATTTGCACTAGACCAGACAATTTTAAAGAGGCGACGAAGGTGCTGTTCTCCACTCTGGCCAGCAGAGGGTACTGCAGGGCCTTTTTACGGAGAGCTTTCAAAACCTTCCTTCACACAAAACCTCTTAGCACAGATTCCTTAATCCCAGTCATCACCAACTATTCTCCCTCAGCAGTAAAATTAGTTAAGACACTTAAACACAATTTCCAAAATTTAATTTCCACAACTCAGCTGTTACAGGACCACAGACTCATAGCTGCATACAGAAAGAACAAAAATCTGCAGGACACTCTGGTGAAGGCCAAATTGGCACCACGTATTGACTCTAGACCCCTGGGTCACGGAGAATTTTTTAGGCACCGTCCTTGGGTGCTAAACCCACACAACCACAATGTTTTCCCCACACATAGGCATGGCACTGCCCACTCCAAAAATTGTGTCTACTTAATCAGATGCAGACAGTGTAACATACAGTATGTGGGGGAGACGGGGAACACCCTTTTGACCAGGTTCACACAACATAGATACAACATTGGGAGGAAGAAAGACACACACATCCCACTGGTCAAACATTTTATTGAGCATGGCTGGTCCCAGCTCACTGCACTGATCCTGCAGTGTAACCCCAGATGGTCCACAGCTCAGAGACGGCGTGAGGAGAGGCTCTGGATTCACCGTCTGGGCACTTTGATTCCAGGAGGCCTCAATGAGAAGTGAGGGTTAGGAGCTAGCTGGCAGTGGATGGCCTGTGCATTCAATGGCGACATTTCAATTTTTTCTTCCCTAACCCCCTGAGTACAGAGCTGTAGTGAGGGACACATGGTGTGAGCAGACCCATCTGCAGCTCAGCACGACAAAGACTTAGTAGCTGGTTGTAGATCTAAGGAGAGCCAAGGCACCAGTGGGAGTCACATGTTTCTATCCAGGGGGTCAGTGTGGACATTGTGGAGGATTACAAATACCTGGGAGTGCACATGGACGATAAACTGGACTAAGTCAAGAACACTCAAGCCCTCTACAGGAAGGGCCAAAGCAGTCTCTATTTTTTGAGGAGGCCGAGGTCCTTCAACATCTGTAGGATGACGCAGAGGATGTTTTATGAGTCTGTGGTGGCCTGTTCTATCCTGTTTGCTGTTGCATGCTGGGGCAGCAGGTTGTGGGTAGCGGACGCTAAAAGACTCAACAAACTGATCCGCATGGCCAGCGACATTGTGGTTGTGGAGCTGGATTCTCTGTCGGTGGTGTCAGAGAGGAGAATGCTGTCCAATCTACATGTCATCTTGGACAATGTCTCCCACCCACTCCATGACGTGCAAACACAGGAACACTTTCAGTGCAAGACTCATTTCCCCAAAATGCACCACAGAGCGCCACGGGAAGTCATTCCTGCCTGTGGCCAAAGTCTTTAACTTCTCCATACCATAATGATTCTTAAATAATGTAAATATTGTAAATACCCACACTCCTTTATACTTCTCTTTATCTTCATATTTATATACCCTTTTTTCTACCTACTTTCAATTATTATTTTCTATACCTGATGCCTTGATAAGTGTGCAACTGTGACAAAAGGATTTCCCCTCGGGGATCATTAAAGTGTTTCTGTTTCTGAGTTCACAAGATTTTAATTTTGGGGCTATTTCTTCCTCTTTTTCCAGCCAGGAAATTTAGGTAACTGGAAGTGGCTGTCTTGTTTGTGTGTGTGTGTGTGTGTGTGTGTGTGTGTGTGTGTGTGTGTGTGTGTGCCATATGTTAGAGTCTCATAAGAGCCAGATGAGGATCTTTGTGATACCAGAGACCCCTGCAGTGTCATACTTTAAGATGGGGGAGGGGGAGCTGACACTATTCCACAATTAAGTCTTTGTGTGTTTGCTTGTGTGTTCACCTGCTGAATGATTGGCTGTAAATGTATGTCACATCAGAAGTCTGTTTTTGTGTTTCAGTGTGTACACTTTTTGTTTTATTTTTAACCTGTCCTGCCCAGCAGCCTGGTGTACAGTATGAGGAGCAGGATACCATATTGTGCCAGACAGATTTTACTTTAAAATGAGAGTATTAATATACTCCTTTGTCTGTTTTATTATTTATTTAAATTTATTTGTCACCAGGCCGGACAGAGGAGCAGACATGGGAATGGGGGACACAAACACCACACAAGCACAGAAAGGACAACACCTACAAGAGAATGGGGATGGGGGGTGGGGACAACAGGAAATAGCAGAAGGAAACATCAATTGCACAAAGCAAGGAAACCTGCAAGAGAAGGGGAGGGGGGGCTTGGGGCTGAAAAAAAAACAATCAAATAAACAAAAAATATCAAACAAACAAAAAACAAAAGATAACAAAGAGACAACCAGCTGAACAGCAGCAATAAACAGCTGACATAGGAACACAACTGAGAGAGAAATGAAAACGGGAAACATAAATAAGCAACACGGCACAGCCATGAGAGCTGGAATAATAACAATTAATTTAAATAAGTAACTGAAAGAAAAGCATCAAGAATAATTCTACCAGGGACAACCTTTGTTTGTGGTGAATGTGTCTGTATGTGTGAGTATGTGTGTGCGCATAAGCCTGTTACAGAATGTAGTGGGGAAGTAGGGAAGAACCCCAGTAGCCAATATGGGTCGGAGAAAAAAAAAAGAAAGATCCCGACCCGACCAACAAACGCAAAAAATCGACCATCCAAATGCCTATCGACAATGCTAACTCTATTGCTCACCAGCCACTGTGGCTAGTGGTTTTCCAAACAGCATTTTCACTAGCCATATTTGTGTGTTAGCACTTTGAGATTTCCCTGAAATGTAAAGTGCATTATAAATAAAATTTATTATTATTATTATTATTGTTGTAGGGAAATAAGGTTTTAAATGATTAAAGTTGACTATAGCATGCTAAAATGTACTTGAACTATATTTAAAACACCCATTGTACATACCCAAATTAAGACTACATAAAATGTATAACACTACAGCTTCATAAAAGTGGTTCATGGGTGTAGAAGATCAATTGAAAAGATAAAAACTAACCTAAACAAACTGTCTAGATATTTATTAACCGCAGTAACTAGGCTGCTGTAACAGAGTAGAAAAAATATTTGCATTTGAAACGAAGAACAAATCAATTTTATCTAATCAAATTCTGAAACCCGCTCATAGAAAAAGCTGTTTAATGCTGTGTTCAGCTTTCGCACCACGCCTGGTTTCCTAGCAACAGCCATTGTTTAGACGTCTTTTAATACGCAGGCTGCTATATCACGAGCTAAAGCTATGTGATAGATAGGTCGATATGGTAATAAATGGATCAGAGCAGAAGAAGGATGAATGTCCAAGAAGTTCTGGAAGTGACATGAGTGAGGGAGAATCGGATGAGGGGGAGATAATGGTAGAGTGTGAAGTCACTAACTGTGAGAGAGAGAGAGAGAGAGACATGCTCCGTTTCTTTATACTCATGGCGTAACTGTTGTGGTGGCAGCCCGGCTGACGGTGAGTGTCCTGGTTTTTTCTCCCTTTTTGTCTGTGGTTCTGTTTTTTCCCTGGTTTTCTCGGTTCTCTGCCTACCTCCCCGTGTCTCCTCCCCTGTGTGTGCTTTCTCTCTCTCTCCCTCTGCTCCTGAGCCCAGCCAACGACCCGCACTTGCACCTCGTCAGCCACCTCCTCTGCCTGCCACACCTGCCACTGATCATCTTCATCTCTCACAGTATTTGTTACCACTGCTCTCACTACATCTAAATAAAATCCAACAGTCACACTAATTGAATCAATTCAGCTAAAAGGATCTACACATTTTGTATCTGGTTTCACTTCTTAACAAAGCGCACCAAATATGTAACAAACACAAGTAGCTATTTTACGCTATTTTAATGGTGTGACTCCAAGGCTAGCAGTGATCTTCTTGTAATGCATGTTCACTGCCATATTGGAATAATGGGAGGTTTTACAATTCTTTCCATTCTGCTGACATAGTGTGAATGAAGAATTAACACACAGACATAAAACTGACCAATCTTTTCATCTCACCCTCAAAAAGAAAGCAGATAAGTCTTTCACAGAATTTATTTTAAAGAAAACTATGAAAACATTTAAAAATAGTACAGTCTGCTTTTGGTAATACAATACATAATTAAGCATTATTAACTAAGCACAACTGAATTTTAGAGAAAAGCCTATAGAGTGAATGACATGGAGAGACATTGGTAGAGGATTGCATGAAAGTAGAGCGAGGGACAGACAGAGAGAGAGAGAGGGAGGGGTCAAGGGATGTATTAAAAGAGGCTGAAAGAGGAAGGGAATTAGAGGAGAGAGAGAGCCAAGAGGTTTCACAGAGCAGAGAAGGAAAAAGGGCAGATATTGCTTTCAGTTCAATAGTGTGAACTAACCCAGACAGAAATCACTGCAGAGACAGTTACGTGGAATATTTGGACTCCAAGGGACACTAAGAGGCTTGTGTGAGGTAACTGCTCTGCTTTTCATTACTAACACTGCTTGTTGATGACTGAATCCAGACCAGAATTTTCAAATTATGTCTCTGTGGTACTTGCTTGTTTCTTAGCTGTGGTTTATTTAATGTGTTGCCGAATATCAAGTTTAATCCATAAGTATTTAAGTGAGGGGTGTGACGGCAAGTTGGAGGGGGTTGGGGAGCTCCTAGGCTCTCTTAAATCAATTAAAGAAGTGACAGCTACAGGAGAGGCCATGGGACATGGCACAATCAGGACATGTTGTGCATTCCTAAACAGTAAAGCCTTTTTCTTTTCTGTGGAAGAACAGGCCTGTGGTTTAAGCTCTTTGATCAGATTATGATTGTGTGATATAAAGCTTAATTGCACTTTTTCTCAAGATGGTCAGCATTGATTTAGCCAGCTTTAGGGCTTGCTCATAGGGGTTCAAAATTAAATTAAATGTTGCATTTGTTTTTGCAATGGCATTCTTTTAAAAATATATTTACAACTTGACTGGGACCTCAGTTGAGCTGCAGGGAAATGTGCTGCTCATAAAATTACAGATTGTATCTTTAGGCTTATACCGTAGGTCATTAAAATATTAGCACTTTTTATTAGTAACTATTTACATTCACCAGTGATGTAATACAAATACTTTACCAATGGGATAACCCTTTTCCTTTTAACTCAAACATCATTTACATTGTTAGAGTATATGTTTAGGGATATTACTCTCTTCACAGAATCATTGTGATTGTTAGTTATTGCAAACATCCCATTGTTTCTGAAAAGAGAATACTATCCCTGAGCTCTGTTTTGGATGTGTTACCGAGGAGTGGGGTCTGTCTTTATGGTTGTAACTAAATGGGTAGAAGTGTAAATTGGTTGATACAACAAGAAACTCTGAGTTGGAGGCTGGTTTGGATCTACAGTCTTAAGAACAAACAAGTTCACAATACTGTACACGATACAGCAGTTTGAAGGACTGTTTTAGCATAACCTTTTACACCTTCACTGTGTTTGAAATGGGAGGCAGTTTCCTTGCTGCCTCGCTACCGTAATAGACAGGTGCCTCAGAAGGCATCACTTTCAAGTGAACGTATGTTTGTTTACATTGGTTTCGAACAGCATTTTAAGGCAGGCGTGACGTGAGCAGACTGTCTTGCGTCTCTTCTGGCTGTTAGAAGAGACATGGCTAACAGACACCTCAGAAATCATACTGAACAAACTTGGTTGGTTACAGTCACGGGCTAATATGAAAGTTCAGTGTTTAGTTCTAGCTAACTTAACTACTTTAACTTTTCAATAATCGAACGGCGAAAACTACTAAACTTTTAAAAACATTTGTCTACAAATTCGGCTTGTTTGCCTTGACAATTTTTCGGAATCTGCCGCAGCTGCAGAAGCACTGGTTTATGGGTAATAGGCAGCATTAAGTCACCATTGATACTGCCTTCAAAACCGGTCGTTACGGGAGCAGTTTGAAGGCATCTCAGGAGACAGGAAAAGATTGTTTGAGCCAATTGGAACACCACATTTGCTACTGCTGTAGCTTCACACTAAAAGCATTTAACTGCGAAATATGGGTTGACTTTTATTATAAAGTAGTCACAGAGAATGCAGTGTGTTTGTCAGTTAGCTTAGCACTGACTACTTCTTCGAACAGTGGATTGTGAAACCTTCACCCCTGCACTGTGGAGGTCGTTGCTGATGTCACTTATTGACGTTTTGGGGGTTTTCTTCAGAGCTCTCATCATATTTCTGTCATCAACTACTGTTGTTTTCCTTGGCCGACCTGTTGGACGTCTGTTGCTCAGTACACCAGTAGTTTCTTTCTTTTTCAGGACATTCCAAATTGTTGTGCTTGCTATGCCCAATGTTTGTCCAATAGCTCTGATCAATTTTCCTTCTTTTCTCAGCTTGACAATGGCTTGCTTTTCTCCCATAGACAGATGTCTGGTCTTCATGTTGGTTTATCCTCTTTCACAGGAAATTCAGTCTTTATAGGTATGAACCAAGGATGAAAACTTAGACTAGTCATGCAGAGCTATTTAATGTTTGGACAATCAACCTAAAAGGCAACACCTGGGCAACAAGAAACATCTGTCAGTCACATATTCCAATAGTTTTGCTCACTTGAAAAATGGGTGGGTTCAAACAAAGGGTGGCATGTCCTGAGTTGTTTAACACATCTAGATGTGAATACCAGGAAATGAAAGCTGAAATTCTCCTCTTGTCTCATACTCATCTTTTGATCTTAAACCCAAATGTCTTCAGTGAACAACAAAAACAAAGGAATTTGCCTTAACGTTCCAATACTTTTGGAGGGGACTGTACATGCGGGGGCTCCAACCCAGAGCCCGCAGCATTGATATGATTGTAGTAGGGGGGATCACAAACAGGACATCGAGTAGGCCATTCAGCAGCAAGGAAGCGAAACTTACCAGGACAGGTCCAACAAGTGGACCCAATACAGAGATTGGGCTTTGGTTTGCAGAGTGATAATGTAGCGCGTTAGCCCCAGTGTCTGTAGTCCCAGCATCTGTAGTCTCCTTTTTGTGCTTCTTGAAGTGATCTATTTATTAGCTGTTCGCCCGGCGGGTCCAACAAGTGGATCTGCTGTGGAGATGTTTTCGGGTTAGGCGATCAGACGGCTCTTGCCAATGATCCAGGCGTCCGAAAACTGTTGTTTACCAAAGTCACTTTAATTTAGCTTAGAGTCACAAACAAAACACCACGCTGCCGTCAGTTGCATGGTAGGAAGTGGCTTGTCATAACTCACAGGGTCCACCCAGCTACCTGGTTGGTGAAAGAACCATAGCAGCCATAAAAACTTCAACTCACTCCAAAACTAAGTCCATGTCTTACCAGCTCAGATCTCTGTGGGGGTGGTTAAACTGATGAAGCTGGCTGAGTGGATGGTGCTGCTCTGGCTATAGTGTAGGAGGCTGAGAATCACCAACTTGATTAGCGTGTGGTGGGGCCCTTTGAGTTGCTGGATGGCACTTTTGCACTACTGTGTTGGCTATGAAGCTGTGGCTCAGGAGGTAAAGCGGGTTGGCCGTTAATCGGAAGGTTCCCCCAGGCTGCATTTCGAAGTGTTCCTGGGCAAGATACTGAACCCTGAATTGTGAAAAGTGTGTGAATGTTAGTTTCTGTTTGAGCACTTAGTGTCAGTGAATGAATGTGTCTGAATGGTGAATGCAGATGTAGTGTAAAAGCGCTTTGAGTGGTCAAACACTAGAAAGGCGCTATACAAGTACGGCACATTTACATCTATGAGAGAAAAAGGGGCCTATAACTATATTACATTGCACTTCCATCCTGGAGGTATTCCGCTACTAATCTATATGTGATGAAATTTATTTTTGGTGGAAAACACTGTTTTTGTTTTTCATGTTCAGCGTTCAAAATGGGAAAGTGTGCTGCATCGTAAACAGAATCTAAATATTGAATACAATTGTAGCCTAGGCTAAAATACATTTGCCAGTAAAATATACATAGTTTATTAAATGAGATGATGTATAAATACTATAAAATACATGAGTCATTAAAAAGCGACAACAAGCACAAACGAGAAACCAGTACTTGCAAAAGTTTCCCAGGTATGTATTGAATATGAGCAAACAGGCATTGGGGAAATGCATACGCTATCTCAGCTGCAGTTTGGAAGGAAGAGGTGTGATGTGAATTTGCAACAATCGGTGTTAAGGGGTTAAAATATTTAAATAATGTTTCAGAATGTTAAGATTGAATGTTGTAGTTAATTTGAGTGTGTATATTTTGTATGTGTACAGGAGACAGCACGTGTAAGAAGTATGACAACCTAAGTCGATGAGCAGTTGACATGTCAATTGTTTTTCTGTACCCTGATTGGAAAGTATACCGTTGACAACCAATCCAAGTTCATTCCTAAGTAAATGGGTGGAACTTAACGGTAGCTGACTCAGATCCCAGACATCGGAGAGCAAGAGAAATGTGTTCACACAGTTGATGTAAACAGTAGATATTGTATGAGAGCAATTTGTTCCTAACCTGTGGTTGACGATGAGTTATCCTGAGTGGTGGACTTTTGTGATCTACAAGAAGTAATTTCAAGCTTGTTCATGATTATTTGTATGGTGACTGAATATTACTGTAGCAGGAAAAACAAGTCATGTGCTGAATGCCGTTAGCCGTTAGCCTTCCGCTCATGGACTTTATGTCTATTGTTATACTATCAGCTGTGTAATTGAGTTAAAGCAGTTATTACCAGTTATTGTTACTCTTCATGAAATAGCATATGGACTTGTTGCTTAGCCGTTTTATTTGATTCAGGAGGACACTGTGGCTGTAAAAAGGGAAAATTCCTGTGGACCAAGACAGAAGACTGTTTTCCCCTTCCGGAGTGTGATATGATGGACTCTTGTCTTTTTCCCAGCATTTGCGAGCTTCTGCTGTGCGGTGGCAGAGACCATCATCCCATTCCCTCAAAATCTCATCCCCCTGCTCATTCTCAGAGGTCTTAACTACTAATAACTTTAGATGTGCACGTTTTGGTTTTTGTTACTTGTGAAACTAGTGAACCGGCCTGGCATGTTTTGGGCTTCAACGCACCCGGCCTGAAACGAGGTTTTGTTTAATTTCAGAGTTATACAGACGTGTGTGTGTGTGTGTGGGCCCACAGCACTTATTAAGGTAATGCACTGGTTATATGAAGTCCAATAAAACAAGATATATGAGTTTACAACAGACTTACTTTGATTGGTTGAGTATTTTCAATTTTCCTCTTGCTTGCACAGTTTAAACAGATATATGTAATTTGGTCTACAGTGTAAAGCAAGGAGGAGTATACAGTTATATTATCTTTGTGTTTATCTGATTGGAGGCACCGCCAGTTAATTTTTTCCATTTAAAAGTAAGTGGGTGAAGGTTTCCATCCAAATTATAAAACTGTACCCAAGGCCCCGCCCATTATGACCTTATACAAAGAAGTTATACAAAATATTCAACAAAAATCTGAGTGCATCTGTAACTTGTGGGAAGAGTCTTATATGGCACACACACACACACACACACACACACACACACACACACACACACACACACACACACACACACACACACACACACACACACACACACACACACACACACACACACACACACACACACTCTATTCTCTGTCCTGTGTCGTAGGATTAGGGAAAAGTTATAAATTGCTGCTCTGGCCCAGTAGGTGGCTGCTGAGCCTGAATCACTGTGACACTGTCTGGGTCTTTAAAGATCACTGCAGTGGAACTGGGATACATCTCCTATTATAACTCTACTCCCACACACACAAACACATACTGTACACCAAGGTTATTATAGTTTTAGATTTTTCATTAGTTTTTTCACCAAACATTAAAATACAAGTACAATCATTAGAAATAATGCAGATTTGTGAAAAGGGACACTTTTAAAGCTATCTGAAGCTTGTACATAGGGGCCCAAACACTGTGTGTGTGTGTGTGTGTGTGTGTGTATGTATGTATATGTATATATATATATATATGAATGAAGTACTAACACACTGTCAAAATAAATACTACAAATAAATGAATCATGTAATCTACAGTATATTTTCTAACCTACATACAGAAAACCCTAAGAGCAAACTATCCTAATGCTACTACCCAGTGGTCCCAAGAAATTCATTATGTCATTTTCTGGCTCTATCATTCTTGGTTAAATAGGTGAAATACAATTGATGGACAGCTAAGAAAGTGGAAGATAGTGGGGGGGGGCCCCTTTGGAGCCACAAACAACAGGTCCCTAGCACCCTGAAGGCAAGTATGACTGGAAAGCAGTTATATTAAAATCTTAACCTTTACTAATCAAATAATAATATTTTTTATTTGTAGAGCACTTTTCTAAAACAAGTTACAAAGTGCTTTAACAAGTGTAAAGACAATAATACCCAAAAGATAATAATACAAAAACAATACAAGATAAAAGCAAGAAAACATTGAAAAGACTCAAATACACGTTTAAGATAAATATAAAATAAAAGGGATGAAATAAAGTCAAATAGGATCGGGAAAGGCTCTCCTATAAAAGTGTTATGATTCCGTCTGTGTGTCTTGTATTGGAGTCTGAGTTTAGTTCCATGTCCTTAGTTCATGTTTTGGTAATCATTCCTGGTCCTTGTTTGTATTTTTGTGATTTGGTCTCTTCTGTACTCTGTGTTCTAGTTCTGTGTTCTCGTTTAGGTTCTGGTTCTTTGTAACTTGTGTGTGTTTCTGTCTTCTTGGTTATTCACTCTGCCTGCCTGCTTGTCTCTCTGCCTCGTTAGCCCTGATCCCGCTCACCTGTGTTGCTCCCGCCCCGCTCGTTAGTCCCTGTGTATATGTATGCCTGCTTGTCTCTCCAGTCTTTGTCATGTCCTTGCGTCTATGTTGAGTGTTCTGCGTGGTGCTCTGTTCCCTGAATTTCTGGTTTGTTCCCCCATGTTGGATTACTCTGTCTTTGTGTTGGATTTGCCTTCTTCTGGATTACCTTTTGTTTTGACCCTTGCTCTGAGCTTCCACGTAAGCCTGTTTAGTTATTTGAATAAACTTTATTTTGAACTGTATCCTCCTCTTGCCTCGCCATTGTCTGCATGTGGGTCCTCACCTCAGTCTGCACTCAGCACCCCGATCCGTGACAAAAAGTAAGTTTTAAGAAGGGACTTAAAGAGTTCACTGACTCAGCCGACCTGATTTCCTCAGGCAGGCTCTTCCAGAGCCTCGGGCCCTGACAGCAAACGCTTTGTGCCCTTTAGTTTTCAGTTGAGACTCTGGAACTCTATGGGACTAAAAGGTCAGAAATATAACAAGGCGAGAGACCATGAAGAGCCTTAAAGGCCGTTAATCGGAAGGTCGGCGGTTAAATCCCTGGCTTGCGTGTCGAAGTGTCCTTGGGCAAGATACTGAACCCCGATTTGCCCCTGGTGGCTGTTCCACCAGTGTATGAATGAGTGTGAATGCTAGTTTCCGTTTGAGCACTTAGGCTCAGTGTATGAATGTGTATGGCTGGTAAATGCAGATGTAGTGTAAAAGCGCTTTCTAGTCTTTGACCACTCAAAGGCGCTATACAAATACGGAGCATTTAATGTGATTTACAAGGGAACCATCTGCTGGGACCCAATGACCAGGATTTCTGTTTTGTCTGAGTTCAGCTGGAGGAAATTATTTGACATTTTTTAACTTCACAAAGGCAGTTGTTAAATGAACTCAGCATTCCAGGGTCTGTGGATCTGACGGGCAAGTATATTTGTGTGTCATCAGCATAAATATGAAAAGAAATGCCATGTTTATGGATAATGTGTCTTAAGACCGACCCCTGAGGCACACCATATTTAACTGGACAGAATGAAAAGACAGTTGTTTACAGATACGCAAAACTTCCTATTTGACAGGTAGGATGAAAACCATTCTAGGGCAGTACCAGAGATCCCCACCCAGTGCCTCAGTCTGTCTAACATGATGTTGTGATCAATGGTGTCAAAAGCAGCACTAAGGTCCAGGAGTACCAGGACTGAGCACATGCCTTCATCAGCAGACATTAAAAGGTCATTGGTGACTTTAAGCAGGGCAGTCTCAGTGCTGTGGTACTTCCTGAAACCAGATTGAAACTTTTCAAATATTTTGTTATTTTCCAGTACAGTGAGCAGCTGTTTGGACACAATTCTTTCTAGAATCTTTGCAATAAAAGGAAGTTTTGAAATTGGTCTAAAATTTTGTGGGAGGGAGGGATCTAAACCAGGTTTCTTTAAAAGTGGGTTCACGCAAGCAGTTTTAAAATAATCAGGGACACAACCAGTAGATAGGGAGCTGTTGAAAACAGGGATCCAACAGAATCCATTACTTTCAGTAAAAACTTTGTAGGTATTACATCAAGTGGGCTGGAGGACACTCATTTGTGATACTGTTTATAAAAGCTCAGACAAGTCGATGGGATAAAACTGGTTAAAACTCTCTTGTTGGTGAGGGACCTCTGAGTAAGAGGCCGTGGGGGTAATGGAGGCTCTTATTAACACCACCTTATTGGTAAAATAAGATAAATTCACAGTCATCATTGCTTCCAGCTGAGGCACAAGGAGGGGTTGGGTTTACCAGCTGATCCACAGTCTTAAACAGAAACCCAGGGTTGTGTTTGTGTAGTAATGAGTTCAGAAAAATAGTGTGTTCTCGCATCCTTAACCATGTTATTGTAGTTAATTACTAAATCCTTCAGACTGAGTTAATGGACTTGGAGACTTTTTCCATCTGCGCTCTGCTTTCCTGCATTCCCTTTTTAGGCTGCGAATGCTGTCATTTATCCAGGGTTGCTTACTAGCTTTAGATGAAGGCCTAACCTTTAGAGGAGCAGTAATATTTAGTGACGACAAGCAGATATGATTGAAGTGATCGACCAGATTGTTGGTGTTGGAATCAGACAGGTGTTGGCTTTGGCTCTGAAAGAATGCACAAAACTTTAAAACACTTTGTTCATTAAAGATGCAAGAACACACGGAGCTTGGTGATGTGGCATGAATAGCAGGCAATCGCAGCTAAAAACAATACATCTGTGGTCAGATATGGTTAGGTCCACTAATTCCACAGAGGAAATGCTGACACCCAGGGTAAAAACCAAGTCCAGTGTATGACCACGGTTATGGGTTTGCTCTTTGACATGTTGTTTGAAGTTAAAAGAAGTGGCCATATTTAAAAAGTCAGTTGCATTAACATTGGTGGGGTCATCAACATGAATATTAAAATCGACACGAAGAACAATTCTGTCATAATTTAAAACCAGAGTAGATAAAAATTCAGGAAGTTCTGATAAAAATCCTCCAGGCGGTTTTGGGGATGATAAATTATAACAAATATGATAAGTTGCTGCCCTCCAAGTTTAAGAGTGAGAACTTCAAAGGAGTTAAATTCATCACAGCATACTTGACGACATTTAACATTTTTCCTATACACGCTTGTTGTGGCTATCCTGTTCCAATATTATAGCCACTGCCCCAGCCCTAGAAGAGTAGTTTTAACGCACCTTTGTTCCCTTTTTAAATCCAGCATTCAGCCTTCGCCGTTTGGAAATAACAACTTAATTCTAAATCCTACCTATTGAAATAAACTTGACCTACCAAAACATTGTAGGCTAGTGTATGTGTGTGTAGTGTAAATGAGGGAAAATAAATAGTAACCTACAGACTCAAAGATGATCTGAAATAAGGTGAGACAAGGTATGGTTAAAAAACTGTGTTTGGTCTCAACTAAAGCTAGGGCCTTCACTCCTGTTTTCAACTACCCTTTATTAATTACACCAGGCTGATTCGCCAATCACTGGCCAAACTGTCCATCAAATCAGTGAATCAGAACTATAACCAAAAATATGGGATGTCTTAAATAATAACCACTGTTCTTTAAATATAAACGAAAACTGCTATTTTGGCTCCTACAACGCTCACTAGCCCACCACCACAACCACTGACCCTCTGTTGACTAAAACAATCATATTGAGGCGGACACAGTTCAGCTAGCTGGCTATAGTCATTCATTTGCAAAAAACATAAAATCTAGATTTGCAGACAAGATAAAATCAGTAAAGATAAGTCTCACTTGAAAGTGATCTCACATTAAACGGAGCCATTTTAAATGATTTTGTTTTGGGTGCTGGAGTTGGTGCAGTTGTCCTAATCCTTATAAGATTACTATGATTTCTGTGTGGGATGTGCACATTTCGGGTTACTGGTCTATGCGTGATGATGACAGGAATAGAAGTCTTTGGAACAACGCTACATGCCAGCAGGTGGAGACAGTTGTTTGTGGCAGTGAGGCAGAGTTCTGTTCAGTGACAGGTGGTGTGTCCAGGTGTGCTGCATGAATGATTAGTCATTCATGTAAGTCATGTGTGGAGGACCGCACCACATGCTGTATGTGAGCAGCTAACATTTCTGAGCCCAGTTTGTTTGGGTGAAGTCTGTCTGTCTTAAAAAGAGGCATTCTTTGCCAGAAAATATTAAAATTATCCACATAACACACACTGTGAGCCTTGCAGGTGGACTGGAGCCAGTCGTGGAGTCCAAGGAGTTGACTGAAGCAGCTAGCACCGCGACCAACTGTCGGAATGAGACCAAAGATAAAAACGGACTTTCCATACTGCTTTAAAAAGTAAAAAAGACGGTTAAAATATGATTTTTGTCAGCTCAGACTGCTGAAGAGCTGTCATTTGTTCCCACATGGACTATCACTCTTGTGATGGAGGACGGGAGCGATGGCATTAGGTCCTGGAGTTTTTTTTAAATGTCAGCTGTGGTGGCACCGGGGAAGCAGTGAGTGATAGCGTTAAAGAAACGGATGTTTCTGGTTATGGAGTCACGAGTTATTAGTGTGGTTGGGGAGAAAAGGGGATTAGCAGATGCCGGTTGTGGGGTTCCAGAGCAGGACTGAGCAGAATCTGCTTCAACACTGCGTGCGGACTGAGGATGTAGTGTGTGAGCTGCCGAGTGTTGTGTTGGAGTAACAGACCTGAGAGAAGGGCTACCCACCAGTGCAGGGTAGAGACAGCCTCCGGAGCATCTGAGCACAGCCTCCTTCAGGTTCCTACGTCAGGAAGCGGAGGTTTTTGACCAGAATGACGGGCGGCCCAGCCGATCACTGTTTGCCGCCAGTGCAGGAGATGTATCTGGTGGAGGAGATGCAACAGTGTCGGCATGCACTATCCGCCGAAAGGGATCCGTATCAGGGAAACTTGAAGCCGCAGGTGCATCCACTGGATGGACCGGAGTGTCGTCAGACAGGGCTGCATAGCGGTTGGAGAGGCCGATGTGCGGAGGAGATGCAGACCCATCACAGACCACCACTTCAGCCCATGTTGACTGATGCTTTGTAGTCGAGCAGGAGGAAAGCCTTGGAAGGGTTAGAGGGGTCCCATAACACGGTGTCCTGGATGTTAGCGGTTGCGCTAAAAGAAACAATCTGTTTGGCTTGTACTGAAGCGACATCCATAAAGCCAGTCAGCAGGGAATCTTTCTCTTCGAGTTCCCCTAAAAGTGTGGATTAAAACTGGATAAGAGTCAGGTTTAAGACGGAGCTTCCGACAGGTAACTACAGACCCCAAGGCATGCGCAGAGTACAGATTACGTCAGCAATTACGTCGACTGAGGATACAATATTCATATATCCATTTTCATTTGATATAAAATAACTTATCTAACTGTAGAATTCTTTTTACAGTTTGTTTCTTATCTTTTTACCTAACATTGTAATAGATTATCTTCACCTTTTTAAATAAAACTAGAATCAGAGCTGCAACAAAACTGTCACATTCTACCTGTCGGCTATATTTAAGTTTAGCACTCTGTGAGTTTTTGGTCAGTTAGGTATCTGTTTTTTGGTTTTCAGTCTTGTCTGTCTGTGGTCTTGTATCCAGTCTTCTTGGTGTGTGTCTGTTTATGTCTTGTGGAGTTGGTCTATGTTGTTCTGTCTTCTGCTTGTTCTGGTCTGATCTGTTCTGTCATCTTGGTGTCTGCCTTAGTTCTCGTTCAGTTCTGTTCCTGCCTCTCATGTATTCGTTTCTGTATCATCATGCTGGAGTTCTGTCTGTTTGCTAGGTGTCTATAATCTATGCCTGTTTCTTAAATTAATCTGATTTTGATCATTCTGTTTTGGTCTCTGTGTAGCCTTGTTTGTTATTTTATTCATCCACATGGTTGTTTACTAAGTTTACTTAGTATCTGTCTTGTCTCTTATCTTAGTTCCTAGTCATGTGCCTTAGTTCATGTCTTAGTGTTCACTTCTGGTCTATGTACTTCTGTGTGGTTTTGCCCATGTCTGCTCTGAGTTCTGTTTAACTTGTGTTGTCTGTTCACACTCAGTAATCTCTCTGCTTACCAGTCTGTCTGTATTCCCCTGCTGTCGCTCTGCCTGCTTGTCTCGTTAGTTCTGATCCCTCTCACCTGTGTTGCTCCCGCCCTGTTCGTTAGTCCCTGTGTATAAATGTTTGGTGTTTCTGTTCATTCCCTGTCCGGTCATTGTGTGTATACGCGCTGTTATGTGTTGTAGGAATAGTGTTCTGCCTTTTGCTGTGCTGTCGTTTTTGGATGTTGCAAGTCCCTGCACTTAGTAAGCCTTGTTTTGCCTTTTCCATGTTATGGATTAAATTCCCTGAACTGTATCTCCACTCCTGAGCATTTGGGCTCTCACCTGTTTTGCGCTCACCCCGAACCCTGATTTATTATACTTTTCCATATTTTATGACTTATCTACAATGTGATAATGTTTGATGTTCATGTTAAACATGGTCAAAGCTTCAAATAATCAGGTTAAAGTATTTTTTAAAAATCCTTGTGAGCGAAAATGCCAGATTTCCTCCTGTTCTGATCGCTCTGTTTTCATCAGAACCGTTCTATGGACGGAGCCTGCATTGGGGCGGCTGTGGCTCTGTAGAGCGGGTTGCGTTAATCAGAAGGTCGGCGGTTCAATCCCCGGCTCCTCCAGGCTGCATGTCGAAGTGTCCTTGGGCAGGATACTGAACCCCGAATTGCCTCTGGCGGCTGTTCTGCCAGTGTATGAATGTTTCTGTTTGAGCACTTAGGCTCAGTGAATGAATGAGAGTGAATGGTGAATGCAGATGTAGTGTTGCCTTGAGTGGTCGAAAAGACTAGAAAGGCGCTATACAAATATGGAGCATTTACATTCCATATATGGTCACGTGCTCCGCACAGCAATGCTCAGTCTGCCTGTACCGCCCAGCGACAACAGCCTGGTTACATGCTTCAGGTCTTGGCCAATCAGACGTTAGTGTGGGCTTTGAGAAGGGGAGCCTTAAATTGACGGGAGCATCTATAGCTTGTTTCAGACTAAGGCTAAAATGAAGCCCTACATGAAGAGTCAGTATAAGAAACTTTTTTTTGAACCTTGAATCATGCAAAGCTGTCATACAGGAGTCATAGAACTACAATATAGGACTGGAAAAGTAGTGTAATAGGTCTCTTTTAAAATTCAATAGTTTTTTTTTTTTTAATCAGTTGCATGTACACACACCCACACAAGCTAATTGCATGCGACCAACAACCTTTTTATATACAGACTATTGTAACAGCCTACATGAAAAAAGTACAGCCGAAACAGTCCCTTCACCCCTGGTTTCAAAACCCCACAAGAATGACAATTACAAACAAGACACTATATTCTAAGCAGACATGTTTAAAAAAAACAAATCATAAAGTAACATTTGTATTGCAATCAAAAACCGCCACGCATCATGAGAATTCTGAGGGACTGACGTAGGCTACTATATTACCCCAGACTCAAAGGGTGGCGTGTGCACAGCAGTGCACACATTCTTCACAGCTCTCTGTTGCCCGCTTTCGTTCTGTCGTCTGCAGGGGTGCATATCAGACAGGGAGCATTTCAGAATAAGAGCGTTTTGCCTGCCTGGTTTTGCTGACATGTTTAGATTTTGTTGATTTGGTGATTACTTTTTGTGCTTCTCCTATGCTGAAGTAGGCTACAGAGTTAAATTGTTTCTTTGCCGTTTCTGTGTCTGACTTTCTGCCGGTTCATCGGCTCTGTGCTGCTTGACGCGGCTTCCGTCAAAAATACACTGGCTGCATATTCTCTCCAGAGCTGAGTGGAGAGAGACTTCTGGTGTGCGCATTGACTAGAAAGGCTGCAATCAGTTCCGGCAGCCGCGACACAGACGGACTCAGTGGACTTTCCGAGTGAGTCGGGGGTCATGTAAACTTGGTATAAATGACTTGGTAGCAGGAGGACCTTGTGAAGAAGCTCCGCCCGCACTCAGGAAGAACTCCTCTTTCAAACCGCCTTTTGCGATGTTATCCGATATCAACAACATTTAACTGTAATATCTATTATCTAGAGTTAAAATGCAGTTTGCCTGTAATTTTACAATATGTTACTGTGGAAAAATGCTGTCAGCAGCTGTAATTATTTTGGACCCCTAATGCATTGTGATTTACAGTTAACCTTTGTAAAATGACAGAACAATAAGAAAAGTAAGTAGAAAGTACAGTAAAGTACAGCAATTTGTTACAGTGAAGTTACAAGTTATAATTGAAAATAAATAGAAAGCTTAGAAAGTGTGTGTGTGTGTGTGTGTGTGTGTAGATTTTCATTGTAATCTATTAATGTATGTAATAAACCTTGGCAAAGCTTTTTATATTCCCCCCATAATTTAAGAAAACTACATTTTATTATTCAGAAAGTGTATGAATCTTAATAGATGGAAATAGCACCAACTGTTCCTGTAATGTTTCCTGGGACTTTTGATGTGTGATTGACAGGGTCATTAATTAGCATGGGACATTAAAGGGGCTACATGTAAGGTTTTTTTTATTTATTTATTTTTTAAAGAAATTACTTATTAATTAATGAAAATTTTATTGCCTTATTGTCAATGAAGCACACACCTGTTTTCTCTGTTGCTAGTATCAGCCACTATTCTGCTTTTAATGTGAGGACACCGGGTCGGACTCAGCTCTGTGCACACTCCCGAGCCTCTCTCATACTACAGCAACTAACGACATGGAGTCCACTCACACTACCGCTGGTGTTGAGCTGCCTCTGAGCCGGGAACATTCAAGTAACAGAGCCTCAACATGTCTGAGTGAAAAGCCACAGCCTGCATGCTGGTGTTCCTGCATTTATTGCAGGATTTCTGTATGAAAGTGGTTGTGTTTCAGATTATGCTCGCTCATGAGGTCAAGCGAACACGTGCACGAGCACACGCCTGGTAGCAATCTTAAAACCGCACCACTAGTGGCCGCTGAAAACTACATGATGCCCCTTTAAGTGGTGCCTCTAATATTACGAGACACCTGCCAATTTGAGAGTTTTCACCATAAAAAGTCAAAGTAGCTTATTCCAAGTAACATTTGTCACATAAATATTATAATTCAGTAATTAGACTATCCATTCTGGCTTCATGAGCCTCTCCAACTGCAGAGGTGGTTCAGGTTTGTGTGAGTTATTGAGGTTGTTTGCAATATTTGTCTTTTTTTTTTAATTTCATTTCCAAATAATTAAAACACTCCTACCATCCTGTATTTAGGATTTTAGTCACAGAAACCAGCCTAAAGTAACATTTTTTTAATGTACAGAACAAAATATATATAATATAAAAATCTCCCTCTCATCCCTTGCTGGGTGGTATGTGTCATCCTCAAGCTCAGGTCCTCTACCAGAGGCCTGGGAGTTTGAGGGTTGTGCTCAGTATCTTAGCTGTTCCTAGGACTGCACTCTTCTGGACAGAGACCTCTGATGTTTTACATGGAGTCTGCTGTAGCCACTCTCCCAGTTTGGAGGTCACAGCCCCCAGTGCTTCGATTACCACTGGCACCACTGTTACTTTTCACATCTTTTCTAGCTCCTCTTTCAGCCCTTGGTATTTCTCAAGCTTCTCGTGTTCCTTCTTCCTGATGTTCCTGTGTCTTGGGATTGCCAGATCTATCACTGCAGCATTCTTCTGCTGTTTGTCAATCAACATGATGTCTGGTTGGTTAGCCATTACCAGTCTGTCAGTTTGTCACCAGTTTGGATCTTGAAGTCCCACAGGATCTTAGCAGGGTCATTCTCCAACTACCTTAGGAGGTGTCTTCCTTTTTGACCTTGGGACTTCCAGCCCATACTCATGGCAGATGTTCATGTGCCAGCATGATTAGTGCTTCTGTGCTGTCCTTTAGTCCAGCCTTTTCCAGCCACTGGTAGGATTTCAGCCACTTCTGTGTTTGTTTGTGGTACATGCTGTGCAGTGGCTTGTCTCTTTCCATGAAGGATCTTAGTTTTCCTTTTCCTCACCCTCAGGTTTCTGCTGCCTGAGGTATTCACTTAGCCCTTCATCTTTGGGGGCCATCTTCCTGATTGTAATCCTAGATCTTTGTCGTTTCATCCTGGACAGTGTTTTTGACACCCACTAGCCCTCAGCCTCCTTAGCTACGCTTTGTGTCCAGTCTCAGGGTGCTGGATTTGGTGTGGAACCCTCCGTACATTGTGAGGAGCTTTCTTATCTTGATGTCAGTGGCCTCTATCTCCTCCTTTGGCCAGTTTATTATACCAGCGGGGTATCTGATGACTGGCAGGGTGTATGTGTTGATGGCTTGGATCTTTTTTTCTTCCCATTCAGCTGACTTTTCAGGACCTGCCTTACTCTCTGTAGGTATTTGGCTGTGGTGGACTTTCTTGCTGCCTCCTCATGGTTTCCGTTAGCCTGCGGCACCCAAAGGTATTTGTAGCTGTCCTGAACATCTGCAATGTGGCCTTCTGGTAGTTTAACCCCATTGGTCGGCTTGATCATTTTCCCTCTTTTTGATACCATGCGACCACACTTGTCCAGTTGACATTCCAGTGTCATCGCTGTAGATCCTGTTAGTGTTGGTCAGTGAGTCGATGTCTCGCTCATTTCTGGCATACAGCTTGATGTCATCCATGTAGACGAGGTGATATCCACAGCCAGTCTTTGTGATGATCTGGCTGAGGAAGAACAGCAGCAGGGATAGTGCATCGCCTTGGTATATACCGTACTTGATGCTGACTTGTGCAATTGGCTTTGAGTTGGTTTCCAGACTTGTTTTCCACAGCCCCATTTAGTTCTTGATGAAGGCTATTAGTGTCCTGTTGATCTTGTACATTTCCAAGCATTCCACTATCCATGTATGTTGCATTGACTCATAGGCATTCTTGTAATCAATCCAGGCGGTGCACAGATTGGTCTTCCTGGTCTTGCAGTCTCGAGTGACTGCTCTATCGACCAGTAGCTGGTGCTTGGCTCCCCTGGTATTACTGCCCATTCCCTTCTGGACCCTGTCCATGTATTGAGCCATGTGCCTACACATCTTAGCCACTATGGCTGACAGGAGCTTCCATGTTGTGCAGAGGCAGGTTATTGGCCAGTAGTTGGATGGGATTGTTCCCTTCTGGGGATCCTTCATGATCAGGACTGAGTTTCGCTGTGAACCAGGGTTTTTGATTGTTGTATGTGCGGAAGGTTTTAGTGTGCGCACACACATGTCCTCACAAAAACTGACGTAAGATGTCACAGTGTCAGTTAGTTCACCCAGGTCAGTGGCTGCAGTCTCAAAAACACTCCAGTCAGTGCAGTCAAAGCAGGCCTGTAACTCCAGCTTTGACTTGTTGGTCCATTTTTTTCACAGACTTTACAACAGGTTTAGCAGATTTCAGTTTTTGCCTGTGTGTCGGGATAAGATGAACCAGAAAGTGATCAGAGAGTCCCAAAGCTGCACGGGGAACAGAGCGATAGGCATCCTTTAATGTAGTGTAGCAGTGGTCCAGTGTTAGTGTCCATGGTGGGACACTTAATATGCTGTCTGTACTTTGGAAGTTCATGGCTGAGGTTTGCTCTGCTGAAGTCTCCTAGAACAATGAGCAGGGAGTCTGGATGTTTTTTCTCCACATTAGTTATCTGGTTGGCCAGGTGTAGTAACGCCTCACTAACACAGGCCTGAGGTGGAATGTAAACAGCGACCAGAACAAACGAGGAAAACTCCCGCGGTGAATAAAGCGGTTTACAGTTTATGAACAATGTCTGTAAGTGAGGGCTGCATGATTTCTTCAACACTGTGTCTCTACATAAACGAAGGTTGGTGCACAGATGTCAGAGTCCGCCTCCCCTTGTTTTTCCCGTGAGCTTCGTTTCGCGGCCCGCCCGGAAAAGATTAAATCCCGGCAGGAACTGCCCTGTCCTGGATGTGCTCGGTGAGCCAGGACTCTGTGAAACAGAGGGTGGCAGATCTGCAGAAGTCAGAGTTAATTCTGTTGAGGAGCAGCAGTTCATCCATTTTGTTGGCCAGAGAGCAGACATTTGCCAGGTGAATTGAAGGAGCACAGTGCGAAAACCCTGCTGTCTCAATTACTAGTGCGCCAGCTTGCCTTCCCTTTCGGCGTCTCCGAAGGATCCCAAACAGAGCTGCCGCTGCTCCAGCTAATTACTCCGGGAAAGTTCAATCAGGAGCGGTGTAATAGTGTTAGCAGTTGAAAGTCCGATGTTTTAAGAGCTCTTCTCTGGTAAAAGTTACCAGAGAGGGATGGCAGAAAACAAAATTAATAAACAAAAACACATAAAACCGCCATCTTGAACAAGAGTGTGTTCCTATATTTGATATCACACTGAGGCACTGACATCATAGGATTAAGACCAGGACCAATGTAGGGATTTTGATATCTTATTATTCTGGGAATGAAAGCTGCCCTACAGACCCTACTGCTCTCAATTAAAGCAGACAGCACATTGAGTCTCCCACTGAGCTGTAGTGATAGTGGATAGCAGTGTTAGTTAATTACATGGCAGTAAGCATTAGTGAGAGGTGTGAGCATATCTGCTTCAGATTGGTCATTTTGCATCTATTTCAGACATTTTACAGCTCACCCATACCTCAAGCTATTCAAATATTATAGGAAACCAGGTGGCAATGTATTTTTTTTAAATTCCAAGCTATTCAGCAGTCAAAGAATCCTAAATAATAAATAGTTAAAGTACTGATTATGTCTGCATCTCGGTAAAGAAATGACAGGATATAAATAAGCATTTTTCTTGCGTTCCTTATCATAACTTTCATATAATTCTATACTCCAAATATAAAAAGGAGCAAGCAAAGCTCTGCACTGTTGTCAGAGTGCAGTTTGAGGTCAAATTGACAATATGAATGATTGCGGAAAAAATTAAAAATAAAATAATTCTTAACTTGTCCTGGTGAGAACATAGTCACTGTCACTTAGTAGTGTGTGGCAATTAAACAAACTCAGTCTGCTTGAGAAAATACTTATTTTTTGCAATCTACTGTTTCCAAGGCTAGCAATGAACTTTCATGCTCAACACTGTTATCTTCATCTTTTTCTCCAGGTGTTTAAACTGAGGACTGACAGAAGAACTAAAGAGAAGATAAGGTAGTCATCTTGGTTCCATTGCAGTCAAACTCTAAATAGAATTAAAGCAGACCAATACAAGCCATTTTACAGAACCTAGGTCAACATCAAACCAAAGTGTGTAAAATCCCTTATCCCCCATAATGATCAGTAATTCTCACACTTCAGTGAGGACAGTGCAGTAACAGATCTTCCTCTCATCGACTTACATCATATTGGATTTTAAACACTTTGTCCAATGCTTGCCTACAGGAAAAAAACTGCTTTTGATGCATGTTAATTTCCAACCTGGAAATAGACAGCTTTTTGAACTTTTTACTTGAACTTTAACAGCAATACCTCCCAATGATCACAAGGGAATATGTCACTCTCTTTCTGATGGGCTCCTGTTTGCTATTGGACTACAGCTCCCAAATTCCCATGAAATCTCAACTCCAGAGCAGAACTAAGGCTGCAGTGATGTCAGCCAGGGGAGGGACTGGAGGTAATACTGTAAGGGTGCCTTTAGGGGAAGTGACATTATTAGAGGCCAAAACGATGCTAAGGAGAAACAGGAGGCTGAGAGTCCAGCGTATTAAAAGAGGATGGGTGTGGAACCAGTTCTTTGTCCTGGAGGAGTACATGGGATCTGAACCACAGTATGTTGGAAAGGTAAGTAGATATTGTTCATCTAAGCTAACCAAGTTTTGAAATGTGTTTTTCTAGCAGCTTAAGTACCAGTGAATATAAAATCAAATGAACAATAAATTCCGAACACACAGTGGTTTATAATCAATAAATAAAACCTCAACAAGTCGATATATCAGTATGGGGGGAAAAAAATAAATGAAAATCAAGCTGCAGCATTTTTAACTAATTGTAGGCAGTGAGTAGATTTCTGACTGAGACAGGTATAAAAGGGAGTTATAGTAGTAAAGGTGGGAGGAGATAAAAGGCATAGATGAGTTTTTCCAGATCTGTGGCTGAAATAAAAGACTTAACCTTGGCTATACTTCTTAAATGATAAAAACATATATTGACAACTTTCTTTACATTTATTCATTTAGCTGACGCTTTTATCCAAAGCAACTTAAAATTGCTATACATTTCAGAGGTTGCATGCCTCTGGAGCAACTAGTGTCTTGCTCAGGGACACTTGGTGGATGTGTCACAACGGGGGATTGAACCCGGTCATGTGTCTGCTCCATTGGTTACATTGGGTTCAATTTTATTTGCATAGCGCCAATGCATAATAGCCGTTATCACCTTAGCGCGTTTTGTTATAGAACAGGTCTAGACCGTATGGTAGGCCAATTGTAATTAAGTGTAATATGAATTTATTTTAGGTTAGTAGCTAGTTTGTATTATAAAGATTGGTCATGTAGCACCTTACCTTTTGCGATGTGGGCGCAGGAAATGAGGTGAGTTTTCAGTAGCCTAAATGTTGAAATTCAGTCTTTCAACCACTATTTGAGCGCGTTTAATAGCATGAATGGATTTTTCGTTTTTGTTGCTGTATAAAGTTTAATTTAGAGCAATGTTTGGAACATGGAGTGTGTTAAATAAATTAATCTAATTTTTGAAGTGACAAGAAGTTCTTAAGTGGTGCTAATTAGCAGAGTTTCAGGAGCGGGACCACACATCAAACACATCATCGCCAGCATTTCCATAAATACCCACACGTCCTAAAGTCCTCCCCTTCGCCCTCGTATACTGCATCCCCCCCCCCCACCCCTTTCTCTTTCCTGCCTCCTGATCTCCTTCCTCCTCTACATAGGTTTATACGGGGTCCATCGTGCCCGGGTGCTACGGCGGATTTCCCTATCGTAGCTTCCCCACAACACTTTCTAATGTCTATTCAGCTACTGCAAGCTTCATACATCTTGTGTTCGTTAATCAATAAATCATTTAATCATACCTGTTGATTGTGGTCCTTGCTAGTGAAAAGTGAGGTGGAAGTTGAAACGACCACTTAGGCCATTCAGTGCCAGAGTCTTTTAATGTGGAAATGCCGACACAGCAAAAGAAAGAATACGGCTAATATTTTCATAACACCATAAGAACACGTCAAATCAACTCATTATTATGGACTACACCTGTTCATTTAGGTATTCACACTGTTGACGATTTTCTGTCCCCTGCAGGTGTCAGCTGCAGCCGTGCTACTTAGACCATGTCGTATTTCTGGAGTGTTATAGTTTGCTCTTCGTTATATGACACTCTGCTGCCAGTAGACTTGCTAGTGTCTGTGACTGGTCATCTGCTGCCAACACCGCCCCTTTTACGTGAACGCACTCATGGCTGGATTGGGAATTATCGAGTTGATAACCACTTTTGTTTGACCGCTTATCCCAATTGTTAAGGTTAGTAAGCCAGATAACAAAATAATATGCCAAGTATGTTGAACTAGCTTCATAGTACAGGCCCCTGGCCAAAAACTACCCCAACGTTTCTGGCTGAGGGTGCTGCTTAAGTTTAAGGCTAGTGATATATCATAGAAAATCCTCATCACGTCAATCCAGTAATCATAAAACAGAAACACAGTGCAGTGACATCATGGTTTACTGTCTCTAGGGCGATAATTTTGCACTGACCAGGCCAGCTGTCCTAGCCTACACTGTCTGCGCAACACTGTCTGCGCAATACTTGGCGGTTTGCAACTTCCTTTCAAACGTATTAAATACAGATGCTGTTGCAGTCACATGACATTGGGGCGGCTGTGGCTCAGGGAGCGTGTTGGAGCGGGTTGGCCGTTAATCGGAAGGTCGGCGGTTCAATCCCTGGCTCCCCCTGGTTGCGTGTCGAAGTGTCCTTGGGCAAGATACTGAACTCCGAATTGCCCCTGGCGGCTATTCCGCCAGTGTATGAGTGAGTGTGAATGTTAGTTTGTGTGACTGGTGAATGCAGATGTAGTGTAAAAGCGCTTTGAGTGGTCGACTAGAAAGGCACTATAAAAGTACGGAGCATTTACATGAAATGGCTTTTAGGCTTGGTAGATCACACTGCGTGTAGTAAATAAATGTATTTGCATGTTACCCTCCCACTACTTTGCACAAAATTGCATATTAATTAAGGCATAAGTACTAAATGAATGACGTGAAAGATGTCATTCTCTGTGCACACCGTTAGTAGATCAGCTTACGTGTTAATTTGATGGTGATATCACGTTTGCACATGTTTTTACTCACGCAAACCTTTTGTAAATCAGGCCCATAGAGCAGCGGTTCCTTGCGGAGCACTTATTTGCCTTTCTGGTTACATGAGGAGCACAGTGAGACACCGCGGATCCAAAAGAGCACGTAGGAGAAGGCTCACTCCCCGTCTGACAAGGCTTTAGACACACACATGCTCAAACATGTGGCCAGCTGCATGGCATGCTGCTCTGTTATTGTTCTTAACAATAACAGAGAAACAGAGAGCGAGAGAGAGAGAGACATAATGCGGACAGGGTGGGTGCACCAATGGTCCTGCTTGCTAGATTATAAAAAAGGTTTGACAATTATATTATCACTGCCACTGGTCAAGTTGACAATTAACAGCAGGCCAAAACAGACCTCAGGCCACCGGGAAATCTCCCGCTTCACCTAACGGGTGGGCTTCGGCGGAATTTGGTTGTTCCTGAATTCAAAGTTGCCTGAATTAACGGTCTGATAACTCTTAACAAACAAAACAAAGTAAATTCAACGAAGGTTCGCGTTAATATGGCTAATTACTGCTGAAAGAAAAAGAGAATTTCACGGACAACGCTGGGCCGAAATCTTGGCGTTTCTTGGACACAGAGCACGCTCCGTGAGCGTGCAGAGCGAAGAGCAAGAGCGAAAAGACAAGAGGAGAGAGCGAGAACTTCCACAATAAAACCTTAAATGTCATAGTTCTAAGCATTTGATAAATGGAAAGGAAGTTATTGTCAATCATTAAAAATGATAATGGTTAAAACATTTCATAGGGATCACAGCACATGAAAGAGCATCTTGACTAAATACTTCTTGGATAATATTGGCTTTTAAATGTTCTTAGAGAATATATAAGCAAGTTATATGAACATGGCATCAGATTATGAACAATAAAATACAGAGTGATACATTAAAAGCACAAGGAGAGCACTTATATTTAACTCAATCCTTGGTTCAGGAGCAAGGAAAATTTGGTTATTTAACACATATTTCTCTATCATATCATTTCTAAGAGTATATAAAGGTGCTGGGAACAAAGCATTAGTTAAAACATGAATTAAATACAGAAATGTTGGTGAGCATTTATGAAGATTAAAAGCAAAATTAACTTATTTGTGGTTCCTTTTTTCCAACATAGTTTTTAACAAGAACAGGGTAATAATTACTCAATTGAAGTGAGAACTAGTAACTTAAAGATTCTTTAATTAAAACAATAGGCAAGTTTATAAGGAGACAATATTCATTTGTCCACACAAAGGAATTTGGGGCAGCATCCTTCTCTGGCTTTCTTCACAACTGGGTGTGAAAAGGGAGAGGGCTTGCCCAAGAGTCCAAATGAATGGCTCTTTGGTGGGGTAGGGAATCAAGACTGAAGAAGGGGGTCTTTGATGACTGAGGTAATCTGAAAGAGGAACTTGGTTACCATGGTTACCCTGCCTTCTTGGTCTAGTGTTTAGAGGTTGTTTAGTTTATCAGAATCAGAAGGACTCATCCCCACCAGAGATGACCCCAATGAGGGTGGTGTCATCCGCAAGCTTCAGGAGCTTGTCCTACAGCAGGACTGGGTTCCTGGGGAGTACAGGTGCTGGAGGGTGAAGTGAAAGGCCATGTTAACTGCGTCGTCTACAGACCTGTTGGCTCTGTAGGCCAATTGCAGGGGTCCAGGAGTGGGTCAGTGATGGATTTTAGGTGGGACAACACAAGGCGCTCAAAGGACTCCACAGATGTCTGTAGTTGTTTAGTCCTGTGGTCCTTGTTTTTTTGAGGATAGGGATGATGGTGTAGGTCATGAGAAAAGTGCTGCTGAATAACTGTTACATTGGTACACCAGCCATTGTTAATATAAAAACACACAACCACCTTTTGTTTTGCCAGGGTGTTCTGTGTCACAGTCCGCTCTGTAGGACCTGGAAGCCAGCCAGCTGCAGAGCAGAGTCTGGTATTGATCCACACAGCCATTTCTCCGTGAAGCACAGAACAGATGATGGATAAAAATCTGTTTTTCCTCACCAGTAGCTGAAGTACATCCAGTTTATTGCACAGTGAGTGCACATTGGAGAGAAATATTTCCAAAAGCAGCGTGTGGTGTCCTCTTCAGCGTAGTCGCACCATTCTACTGATAAGAGAAAAGCGGGAATTAAATCCGCTGGTGTTGTTCCCCTGATGTTTATGAGCTGTTCTCTGGTGAAAGAGCTCCGGAGCCGAAGTATCACAGCAGAATGCAGAGTTAACAAACATAAACAAAACAAACAGAGCGCACCAAAATACCATGGCTACCCTGAGCTGCGCCATCTTGGGGACATGCAAACTTCTCTTAGCTCTATAGTCCTCTGTTGGCCCAACTACCGATAGGGAGGAGAACACGTGAGAGGCCTGAAAAGTCAGACTGAGTAAACCCATGCTGAGCTAGTGAGGACTTGTGCCCAGGGGCTCCTAATTAATCTGCTGTTAGTGCTAAAAGCAGGGTCACAGCTTGATTATCACCAGAGGAGGTGGAGCTGCTCGGAAGGAGGGTGGCCAATGGGAATAAGGTCAACATATGCCACTTGTTTGAGTCAGAGCTTTTAGTGCTAAAACCTCTGGTTGAATCTGTGGCAGGCAGGTTTAGGAGATTATGACAAAGCTAGAGTCCTGCAGGGACCAGAGCAGTTACAACTAAACACATGCACGTCACGTACAAAATAATGAAGTTGTATAAAGTCTTGCATGTTCAGTGTAGGTTTAGAAGGTTGCTATGGCAAGTAGAGAGACGAACTGACCAAGGTGAACATGTATGGAGTTATATTTGTACCAGATTTATTATGGATTTCCCAGTGGTATTCTTTGAGCATAGTTGTTTTTTTTTTGTTTTTTTTACAGGAACAAGAATTATATTTATTGAATTACAATTTGCTTCAAGCTGATAAAGCAGAGACTAACTTGCAAACACTTTAATAAAGTTCAATAATACATTTATAAAACTAGGAATGTAACCAAAAATGTTACATACATACTTAAATAGAGCCATTCTTCAAGTGATACCCTTGTAACCAATAATACTACTATGTCATAACTCAGCTCAACAGTCATGACAAACGGAGAGGACACGGAGGACTGACAAAAGTAAACATATTTATTATTGTAATTTAACAATAAAAAAATAATTACCAATATAGAGTGTGTCAGTCAGTGAAATCAGTGGTGTAAATGTGGATGAGTAAGTAGTTTGAAGTTCGGGCTTTGAAGAGTGGTAACAAAACATAATAATAATAATAATAATAAAGCTTCAAGCAGCGTTGGGCGTGCCCTGGCACATGTAGCGCGTCGGGGCGTGAGGCTGCCGCGCTGCATATTGAGGAGCTCTGCCGGTGCGGCTGTGAATTTGCTATGCGCTTCGGTCGCTGCACGAAGGTGTTATACTTCACTTCCTGTGTCCCCTTTGTGGCGCTACATAGTAGTTGGCGCTATGAATATAAATGAATATTGGCGTGTAGATGTGTTCGGGGCAGGACAGTTATCAAACATGTAAATTTTGGTGCAGATGTGAGCATGTACACTGAAGTTACAACAACTTCATGGCGAAGAGTTGATCTTTGACACCACGCCACAGACACGCCCATCAACGAAAACCCACAGATAGCACAACTTTTCATCGTCAAAGACTTGAGAAGGCACAGTAGACACAGGTCAGTTTCAATAGGGACCTCGCATGGTTCGTGCTCGGGCCCTAATTGAAGCTGCAAGCAGCGTTGGGCAGGCCCTAGCATGAGCAGCGCGTCGGGGCGTGAGGCGGCCGCGTGGCATATTCTGGAGCTCTGCCGGTGCAGCTGTTCATGCTCGGGGGGGGAGAGAGAGAGGGAGAGAGAGAGAGGGAGATTGCTATAGACTAAATGAAAATGGTACAGATATTTATAATAGTGTTAATGGTAACAATCGTAATGTTAATGATTATAATAACAATAAGTCTAGAAACAATAGTCGTTGCAGCAGAGGGTGTCGAGCAGGAACATGGGGGCAGCAGGTGACCCGCAACCACAGATCCAGACTCCACAGCTCCAGAGCCAGAAAACCTGCAGGAAGTGAGAGGAGAGAGACGAGAAAGCACAAGACTACCAGAAAGGGGAGAAGTTGTTAGTAACATGCAATAATGGGATGAGGTTGCATACAGAGGGAGAGAAAGAAGAGGAGAGAGGAGCTCAGTGCATCATGGGAAATCCCCCGGCAGTCTAGGCCTATAGCAGCATAACTAAGGGATGGTTCAGGACTCACCTGAGCCAGCCCTAACTATAAGCTTTATCAAAGAGGAAAGTCTT
>NC_060155.1:46739-86178 GCF_021292245.1 Micropterus dolomieu | reverse complement strand
GCGACTCTGCCTCCTGGTCTCAACTCTGGGTTGTCATGGATTTGGTCCACTAATAAACTTGGCCAGATTTCTAGAAATGAGAGCTGCTCCTTCCCAAGTGGGATGGATGCCGTCTCTCCGGATCAGACCAGGTCTTCCCCAGAAAGTCTGCCAATGATCAACAAAGCCCACATCGTTTGCTGGACACCACCTCGACAACCAGCGGCGGAATGACGACATGCGGCTATACATGTCATCACTGGTCAGATTTGGCAGGGGTCCAGAGAAAACTACGGTGTCCGACATTGTTTTTGCATATGTACACACCGACTCAACATTAATCTTAGTGACCTCCGATTGGCGTAACCGGGAGTCATTACCGCCGACGTGAATAACAATCTTACTGTATTTACGTTTATCCTTAGCCAGCAGTTTCAAATAAGACTCAATGTCGCCCGCTCTGGCCCCAGGGATGCACTTAACTATGGCCGCTGGCTTCGCTAACTTCACGTTTCTCAAAACAGAGCTGCCAATGATCAGAGTTGGTTTCTCAGCGGGTGTGTCGCTGAGTGGGGAAAATGTGTTAGAAACGTGAACAGGTTGATGGTGCCCCGTGGACTTTGAATGCTTACAACTATTCCTCCTTCGGACAGTCACCCAGCCCCCACCCTTTCCTGGCTGCACAGGAGATGCTGGGGGACGACTACCAGAGGCTAACTCAGGCTGTTCCGCACCGACTACCGGGGACTGGCTAGCTACAATAGCTAAAGACTGATCTACCAAGGTGCGGAGCCGGACTTCTAAATCACTGAGCCTCGCCTCCATGTCTATAAATAAACTACACTTATTACACGTACCATTACCGCTAAAGGAGGCAGAGGAGTAACTGAACATCTGACACACCGAGCAGGAGAAAGTAGGAGAGAGAGAAGGAGAAGGAGAAGCCATCGCTAGCTGCTAAGCTAAAGTCGCTAACGGCTAAGCTAAAGTACTGTAGCGTCAGTTACCAAAACTTTAGAACAACTATGAGATTGAACAGCAGTCACTAAAAGATGGAAAGAACTGTGAGTGCTTAGGCAAAATTACTGTAAAGAATAAGAGTTTAGCGGACAGTTGGCCGCTGTAATCAAACAAATGTAACTGTTATTTAGCGAGAGCAGCACAAAACGGTACCAACACACAAGCACCGGAAACGGAAATGAGTCGACACGCTTACCGCAATACGTCAGCAGTACGTCCCGTCTTGTGGAAACGCCAACACAGCCGAGCTGAAAGAATAAGGCTGATATTTTTATACAGCTCATAAGAACACATCAACGCATTATTAAGGACTACGCCTATTCATTTAGGCATTCGCAATGTCTGCAAATTTCTGTCTCCCTGCATGTGTCAGTTGTAGCTATATTCCTTAGACAATCCTATGTCATATTTCTGTAGTATTACAGTTTGCTCTTCTTTTGTAAAATATGACACTGATGCCAGTAGACTTGTTCATGTTGTTCAGGTCATCTACTGTTAACGCCTCTTTTATGTGAATGCGCTCATGGCTGGATTAGGAAACCTTGGGTTTCAACAATCCAACAATGTAGTTTTTTAGCGCAGCAGCTTTCATTCATATATTTCATCAGCTGATTTTACTCGCGGTGCTGCCGGCTGCTTTCATCAGATGCAGAAGGTGACATCGGCTGGATGTGCAGGCTTTGTCTGCCTCCTTAGGCTACGTGTTTGCTATGTTTTTATTGTCATCTATTTGGACTAAACAGAGGAATGACCAGCCTCGCATCTGAAATGATAAAGGATGTAAAACCTTTTTTCTTGCAGACAGACTCTTCGACTCTCTGACTTTAATTGTCTCCATAATAAAAGTTGATGGGAGAAATAAAAGCTAGAAAAATCTTTCTAATAAATGAAGAAAGTTGTGTGTGGGGCTTTTGTTGTTCAGACCTACAATGATCACAGATTTTAACTAGATGGTAAATCACAAAACAAATCTAATCTGGCAGTGATATGCTACACTAGAGTTAAAAGTATTATCTGTTTTCAATCAGGTATGAAACTGATGTTATGCTGTGATGCAGCCGATCAGCTGCAGGGTCCAATTAATATAACAGACTTCCGCAATAATGCACTGGTGTATCCTTGCTCATAGATCCTCAGAGATTGCTCCTTGGAGCACAAATAAGAGCTTTGGGACGGTCTGCAAGATGGCGGAGCACAACAACTTCCGGTTCAAGCGAGGAGCGAAGAAACGATAAATAATCATCTTTGCAACTTAAGTTTGACATATACAAATTAAATGGGAAGTTAATTAAGACATTGACAGCAAAATAATTCTACTCACAAATCTTTCATTCATCTCCATTCATAATGTGCATTTAAAATCTTATTGCCTTACCATGTTTTGGAGAGTGTTACATTCTTAGCCTCTGCTCTGCTGTTTTAAGAAGCTGTAGAAGCATTTTTATGATTAATTTAAAATAAATCATGAAATAATAAAATTAAAATCACACACTACCCCTGAATAAAGGACAATTAAGTGTTTTAATTATCATATTGTTATATGTGACATGTTTATATGACAGTGTTTATTACCTTCAATCTCTGTTTATTCATAAAGTGTATACTTTTAGGTTTTATACATCATGTATCCACCATAGCCACAACATGTAAATATTTGCATTTTTAAAGTAACAAATTCTTTTGGTAAACGACACATGATCTGTTTTGCACATTAGTTTACACGCTTGCTTGATTGCTAATGACACTGGCTTTGACAATAAATCTAATTTTATTGTGAATGATTGCTGCTGCAGTTGGAGTCACACAATGCATTCAGGAGCTATGATTTATGATGTTCTGTGCCTCTCAGTGAGTATTTTCTTCCTACTGCAGCTCCACACAGACATGGACCATGGAGACAATGCAGTCAAGTACACTCTGTCAGGAGAAGGAGCTGGGTCCATCTTCATCATTGATCCAGTTACAGGAGATATACACGCACTAGTGGGGCTGGACAGGTAAGCACACATCAATATTATTATTAATAACAATACAGTAATACTAGCAAAAGTAAAATGTATAGATTCTAATAGAGACATAACTAGCATCTAATAAACAAAGGTTGAGCTACAGAGATATTACTGGTTGCACATTGTACACTGAAGCTACTGATCAAGGAATTAGTATCAGTAATGTTTCCACTGGCAATAATTGCAAGACTGATAACAGTACATGACACTCTTACTCTTAGAATGGATTATTAGCAGTTATGTAGGTCATCGTAAATGATCATGCCTACAACCTTTTTATGCATATTTTAATTTTTTTTTTACATTAAAAAGACCTGACTGCAAACACAAAGTGGAATCAAAACATCACTAAAAAGTTTTTATACTTGTGTTAAGAGTGTGTTTTGTGTTGTCATGTTTTCCTGTTGAAGTTTTTGTTTAAATATTAAACTAAACTGAATCCTCCTGCCTGTGTCTGCATTTGGGTCCACACCTAAGTCTGCTCTCAGCCACCCATGAAAACTTGGCTAAAGTGGAAAAGTGGGTATATTGATAAAAGCAAAATGCGATGGATAAAGACTTCAATGAAATTAATAAATTTTGGCATACATGAAGCAAATGTCCACTAACACTTCCACTCCACTGCAAAGATGAAAAAAGCAGCAGATAACAGATATTATGTTCCACCTCCTCATGGAACATAATATCTGTGTGGCGCAATAACACTGTACTGAGACTGTAACCTTTGTCAAATGAATATATAAAAATTAGCACCACCAGGTTACCACTGCTAATATTGCATAACCCTTACCCTTACATTGCTTTAGTACTCTAACAAGTAGAGTAATAAATAAACAGGGTTACAGTTTTTTTTCAATTGCTAACCTGCATTGGTCAAATCTGAAGTCATATTGAATGCTCCGTACTTGTATAGCGCCTTTCTAGTCTTTTCGACCACTCAAAGCGCTTTTACACTACATCTGCATTCACCAGTCATACACATTCATACACTGAGCCTAAGTGCTCAAACAGAAACTAACATTCACACTCATTCATACACTGGCGGAATAGCCGCCAGGGGCAAATCGGGGTTCAGTATCTTGCCCAAGGACACTTCGACACGCAACCAGGGAGCCAGGGATCGAACCGCCGACCTTCCGATTAACAGCCAACCCGCTCTACCTCCTGAGCCACAGCCGCCCCTAATTTGTCACTCTCTTCGTACCTTTGATCAGATACCACACTGCATCCCCGACCTTGTGCTGGACCTGACAGATGTTTTTGTCGTACTGTCTTTTAGCGTGCTCAACAGATCTTCCCAGAGACTCCCGCGCCAACTGGTGAGCAAGCTCCACCCGTTCTGAGTTGCACAACATAATGCGGAGGAGTAGTGGCCTGGTTACTGTCTAGTGGCAAGCCAGCAACCAGGTCCACTGGCTCTGTTATCTCCCGCCCAAAAAACATCATGTTCAGTGTCAGGCCCGTGGAGCTGTGTTTGGTTGCGCGATAAGCCATTACAGCATAAGGGATCATCACATCCCAGTCCCAGTGACATCGCTCAGCGGTGGTAGCCAAAACTCTCTGCAGGGTAGCGTTAAAGCACTCCACTTGTCCATCCGACTGGGGGTGAAATGGGGTGGTTCGTGTCTTCGTGATCCCCAGCGTTTCACACATCCCCCGAAACACAGCTGATTCAAAGTTCGTGCCCTGGTCACTGTGCAGGCAGTGTGGAGCTCCATATCTGCACACCCACTCCGAGGCAATCTTTTCAGCAACTGTTGACGCTTGTTCATTGGGAACTGGATAGGCTTCCACCCACTTGCTAAAGTAGTCCTGCACCACAGGTAGAGCCTCTTCCACTGTGCCCAGTAGGCTTTGGTGGCAGGGCTGCAGTGTGCTACGTCGGCCCACCGTGGCCGGTCCCCCATTTGGTCCATCCACTCCCTCACTGGTGCTATGTCTGGGTCAGCCATCTGAGCACAGTCCAACTGCTCCTGGGTCCAGCCACTGAACAGGTCAGTCCTTGGAGATTCACTCACCCGGCAGATGTTTGAATGGGACAGGTCACCGCTGCTGCCACTGGACGGCTCCACTACCCCCACTGGCGGGAGCCCTGTAGGGGTTATCACAGCAGTTCCTCCAGCAGGGTCATCGGTCAGGTTACATTGCACCCCCTTATGGTGCTGTTGTGGATGGAGGTCAGGCTCCAGCACGCCACATGGGCACAGCTTACGACAGGGTCTCCTAGAAAGTGCGTCTGCATTTTGATGATGCCTCCCCGGACGATGTATCACCTGGAAGTCGTAACTCTGCCAGTTTTTCAAGCCAGCGGGCCAGCTGGCCCTCTGGCTCCCTCAGTCTAGTCAACCAGCGCAGACTGCTGTGATCGGTTCTGATAGTACCTGCTGGGGAGAACATTCACTGTCTGAAATGGGTGGTGAACTCCACTGCTGCCAGAAGCTCTCGTCTGGTGGTGCAGTAGTTTTGCTCTGTGGCCGAAAGCCGCCTGCTCCCATAGGCTAGGACCCTGTACCTGGGACAGGACTGCCCCAATTCCCCAATCACTGACATCTGTGTCGAGGAATAAATCACCGTTATCAAGGGGGTAGCCCAGAACAGGTGCCGACGTCAACCTGCGCTTTAGTCCATCAAAAGCTTCTTGGCATGCGTCTGTCCAGTTAAAGCATACATACTTTTTGGTGAGCTCATGGAGGGGCTTGGCCACCGTGGCAAAGTCCCTCACAAAGCGTCGGTAGTAGGATGCCAGGCCAATAAACTGTCGTACCTCTGAAAGGTTTTGGGGCGTGGGCCACTCGACCACTTTCTGGTTTTTTTCGGGGTCAGTGGAGACGCCTTTGGCGGAGATGATGTGCCCCAGGTAAGCCACCTGCTCCTGGAACAGGCAGCACTTGGAAGGTTTCAGCTTCAGGTTAGCTTTGCGTAGTCTGTTGAAAACTTGACCAAGCCTCTCCAGCATTTCAACGCCATCTGTCCCCAGGACTATGATGTCATCCAGATACACCAAACATGTCTCCCACTGTAACTCAGCCAAGACACAGTCCATGAGTCTTTGAAATGTTGCTGGGGCATTGCATAGTCCGAAAGGCATCACGTTCCACTCAAACAACCCTCTCCTAGTGCAGAATGCAGCAGCCTTGCGGGCCCGTGGTGTCATCTCCACCTGCCAGTATCCTGATGTTAAGTCCAGCGTGCTGAAGTATTGGGCTGTGGACAGGGTGTACAGGGTGTCCTGAATGCGTGGGAGAGGATAGGCATCTTTAATAGTCCGTTCATTTAAGGTTCTGTAATCCACACATAGCCGTGGGCTCCAATCCTTTTTCCTCACCATTACAATTGGAGCAGCCCAGCTGCTGTTGCTGGGCTGGGCGACGCCAGCCTCCAGGCTTTGCTGCACCTCCTGGTCTGCTGCAGTCTGTTTATCCCTGGCCATCCTGCGTGGAGGTAGCTTCACAGGTGGCCCTGGAGTGGTCAAGATATCGTGACGCCCAAGGTTGGTGCGGCCTAGATCAGTGGGCCCCGCAAAGAAAGCATCGCTGTAGGACTGCAACAGGTTGGCCAATCTACCACGGTCAGCCTCACACAGCGTGGTGCAGCTGTCAGCGAACAGGGTCTGCAGGTGAAAAGGTACAGGAGCAGGGACAGTGTTAGTAATCGAGGTATCGTGTTAATAGGCACAGATGCTGCTGGGGCCCTTGGTGTCTGTAGCTCCACCTTCTCCAATACCGTCGCTGGCTGGAGAACACCGGCCACAGCCCCTCTCCTCAAGGTGACAGGTGCAGCTCCAGGATTAAAGACCCTAATGGGAATGTTGGCGGATTTCCGCGTCTGCACCACAACATAAGCAACCAGTACACGGTTCCTCTCGATGAAACTCTTTGTTGGACTCAGCATCATGTCCCCTTTAGCAGCGTGCCGAAGGCGAGCTGTGCCAGGCACCACGTACTCGCACCCAGACTCCAACACTGTAGTGCGGGCCACTCTCGCAAGGTGCGCCTCCGGGTGGCGGGCGGAGTTAAATTGGGGCACTTTCTCACCAAAAAGGGTCACCTCCCTGCGGCCATAGTCCAAAAGAGCATTCGCCTGTCGCAAAAAGGGGTGCCCTAGGATAACTTCGGTGCTCCCGGCTGCATCAGCCATGATGAAGTTCACGTCAGTGACTCGGCCCCCAATATGCACTGGTAGAACAACCTCCACCAGAATGGCCAGGCCCCCCTGGGCCGATGCCTTGCAAGATCTGTGCAACTGATGGCTGTATTGGAGGTCTGAACTCAGTGGGGAGTGTTGAAGTGATGGAGGGGCAGCACGTTCTTTCGTGCACACGAATCTAGCAAAGCACAGAGTTTGAGTCCTTGTATTAATATCTGAACACACATCTCATCCTCCTGGCTCTTGGTACAGGTGACCACTGTAGCTGGATCGGGGGCCTGGCTCATGCTGACAATGTAGGCCTGCTGTTTGGGTCGGCGGGGGGAAGGGCAGTTCTTCTGGAGATGACCTAGTCCAGAGCAGTTATGGCAAATGATGTCTCCTGCGTTCTTTCTTGCAAACTTGCCTGGTGGTTTCATACCTGTGTGCTATTTCATAAGCTCTAGCCAGGGTGCGTGGTCGCTCCTCCAGCAATCTTTGAACTACCTCAGCATCGGCTAGAGCGTTACTGAAAATCTCCACACTGATGGCATCCTGTTCCAGCTCAGCACGATCAGCATACACAATGGAAACTTTCTCGTAAATGTCATCCCTCAGGCTGTGCAAGGCTTCACTTGGCCCCCTAACCCTCTGTCTCAGTTCAATACCTATGGCCGCTGCATACTCTGAGCATGGTCCGTAGGCTGCTTCAATTTCCTAGACCATCCTCTGGTAGCTCCATCGATCAGATCTGGGGTTTTTATGGATGGAGCCAGCTGCTCCGGTGAGACTGAATCTCAGTTGAACAGCCTTGGTCTTCTCAGACCAGTGATTTGCTCTCGCACAGCTTTCAAAGTGGTAGAGAAAGTCTTTCCATGAGCCTGATCCATCAAAATGGCTCGGTCGCTGTGTGGGAATCCGCTCTCTCTGCCCACAAAGTTCCTCATTACTGCTGTCTATCGCTTCACTTTGATGCACTACGTGAGATGAACAGCCCCGCAGTGCAGGCCTGGTCCCCCTACATTCAGGCTGTCTACCCGGTAGAAGCAGTGCATCACAGGGCGATGCATGAGGTCATGGCCCGTAATGTGTAGCTGGAGTGGATGTTACATTTCGGGAGCAATCACAATCTTTTTTATAGGAAGCCCCTACATTCAACTCACCATCCGCCGCGAATTGCCGCTCTGCTGGTTTCCGAAAAGGGTTAGCCGACACTGAGGACGGTGGGGTGGGCGGCCACGCTACACTCGGTGGCAGGGCTAATGTGTGGGCCGCGGCTTCACGTGCGGCTAATGTTAGCTCCATACTGGTCACAAATGGGTTACCGCCTTCTCCCTCATCAATACGTCCAAAGTTCATTTGGTTAACTGAGTCCAAATCCTCTCTAGCAGTCCCTCTTATGTCCACCAAGAATGTGTTGTTGCTAGTATTAGGGCTCATTAATTCCGCAAGTCTCCTAGCTCCGGCCGTAGCTTTAACGTTACCTCCGGGCGCCGTCATTCTCTCCCTCCGTCCGTGACGAATCTTCACCTGTCCTCTTCTTTGCAGAGTTGATATCCCGGACAAACCCCCAGTGTTACCTTCCCAGCTTTCTGCTCAGAACTGTAGTTGAGAACAGACTGGCGTTCAATGATTAACTTAGTCTGGCTCACAGCTGGTAACTAGCTTTAGCAGTCCGGGCCACTCTGCCAGTCATTAACATGAAGAAGACGTCGTTGCAGCGTTCGTCAGCAGGAACTTTATTTCTCCTTTACAGCAGTAATTCACACATTACACGGCTTGTCGGCACTTCACCGGTGCTTGTTTTTGCCAGTCTCACCCACTAGCTGAGCAGTTTTTTACTCTTCCCAGCAACGTTAGCAGATCACACACTTGTTTTTCTTCCTGTTTCCCATACCACCACCGTCCTTAAAGGGCCAGGACGGTGACACCCATGAGCCAGAAGTGGAAGTGAGTGACTCTCTGTTACAATACGCTGTACCGGGAGAATTCAGCAGCTCTTATGAAAGGAAACAGTCCCTTCACTCATGGTTTCAATGATAAACCACAACGACAATTACCAACAGAAAGCCACCCCAAAGGGAGCAGGCCAAGACCCACCACAACAGCCCTGACCATGCGCCCCTGGGACAACTACATGCACTCGTCATAGAAGAGCTGGTAAAGGACAGCTGTGGTAGCATCACCCCCGCTGAAGAGGGCGAGGAGAGAAGTCTACGGATCCCAGGAATAAGGACACGCTACCTGCCTCAGACATTTATTTTGTGATGGTTTGTGAAGTGTGGTATGGTGGAGTGGAGATATGGTGCGTGGTAACTAGTAGTTAAAATTGGGGCGTAGTCTTGACACAGGCAACCCTTAGCTGGCAGGCAGTGGGCCCAAATGCAACATACGGTGCAGGCAGATGCAGTTGGTGAGATTTTACTTCGAGCTGAGGAACACAGGCTTACGTATAGGCATGGAGAAGAGAGTCCAAACACAAAGAGTCCTTCAACTAAAGCTTAATCCAAAGAGAGAATCCAAATATCCACATAAACAGGCAGGGTACAAGCAGGAGATGACATGACACAAGACAGAACACTACAAGCAACAATGATCCAGCCAGGACTGAATAGAACAGCAGACAATATACAGTATCAGGTATAGGACTGAATGATTTTATTAATTTGATTGCATTTTTATTCAATTTCCTTTTCCCCGAGAATGGGGTGGTGCCCCTTCAAACATCAGGGGTCCTTATTTGATGGCATCTAGCAACCTTTCATTCAGTATTTGGAGAAGATAACAAACAGAGAGGCTAATACCATTTAGAGATTTGTTACCACCGTAAGGTAGGATCCTTTGTTTTTTTGGGAGGTGTGCATAATTAAATTTGGGTAAAATGAAACAGCAATGTTAACTGCTGCATAACCATAGTTTCCTGTGTTAGAGTCACAAGCCCTGTTAAACCATCCATTCTCCCTTTTCTTTTCCTTTGTGATAACAGTGTAACACTACTTCTGCCTTTGCTTTGCTTACAGACAAATGTCATTTTTCATGACTGTCATTTATCAGGTACATATAGATCATTTTAACACCCCTGAAAAATGACAGATGCTTTTTTTCTGTTTATGAGGTCAGTATTCAGTACTCCCTATAGAGGGAATTACATGTGTAGTGGGGCATAACCAGTATGTACTATAATTCAAATCAACATTTGTACTTAGGAAATCTTTACGTGTACCTTACATACCATAACCAGTGTAATAAACAGCCACAGAGAAAAACAGAGTAAGATGAGGGTGAGGAGGAGGAAGAGTAGGAAAAAATATAGTTTGTAAAAGATATTTTAAAGCCGGACTACATAATCCTACTGTAGTCTCTGTTGATTAGACATATTAACATTAGTGCATTTTATGTGTATGTAAAACTTGTTGATTTACAGGGAGGAAAAGTCCTACTACACACTGAAGGCCCAGGCTTTTGACCTCCACACAGGCCTCCCTCTAGAGCCGGAGTCTGAGTTCGTCATCAAAGTACAGGACATCAATGACAATGAGCCACGGTTCCCTGATGATTCCTACAGTGCCAGTGTCCCTGAGATGTCCCCAACAGGTAGGACTGCTGGAGGTTGGGAGTAGAGCTCTCGCTAAGCTAACATGAGGCCTTTTTCTTCTGCATAGAATAAATATTTAATGGCATAATCCAAATGCAGTTGGTAAGATTCTGTTTTCCAAACAGAAGAACAGTGAGGGGGCAGAAAAAATCTGAAATGATGACACAAGAATATATCAAGCATCCAAAGAATACATTATGCCATGCCAATGGAAAATATCAGTAGAACAAGGTTCAGTACCTAAATCATGAAAAAAACATATTTTTCATCCGTCAAAAAAGGGTTAAGTGGAAAGTAATTGAAGAAGTAGAACAAGAAGAAAGAAGGACCATTGATTGTTCTCTTGGGAGTTACACTTGTATCTTTATTTTCCACAATGGTACACTGTAAAAAAGGATTTTGGAGGGTGGTAAATACAACCCATACAAACGATTTAAATTTTATTTAAAGTAAATTAGTCAGCAAGGCAAATATATAATATGGGTAAATTCTAGCTACACTACCTATTTTGAAAGCTAGAATAGGAGCACTGGGGGTCACAGCCCCCAGTGCTCCTATTCTAGCTTTCAGCCCTTGGTGTTTCTCATGTTACTACTTCTTGATGTTGCGGTGTCTTGGGATTGCTACATCCATAGACAGAAATCGCGGGGGGACAGGGTGGTCAGGACCCACCCACCTTAGTAGATCAGTCTTTAGCTATTGTAGCTAGCCAGTCCCCTGTTAGCCTGTGGTAGCTGTCCCCCGGCATCTCCTGAGCAGCCAGGAAAGGGTGGCTGGGCAACTATCTGAAGCAGGAGTAGTCATGAGCATTCAAATCCCACGGGTCACCACCAACCTGTTCACATTTATAACAGATTATCCCCACTTAGCGACACACCCACTGAGAAACCAACTCTGATCATTAGCAGTTCCATTTTTAGAAACGTGAAGTTAGCGAAGCCAGCTGTCATAGTTAAGTGCATCCCTGGGGCCAGAGCGGGCGACATTGAGTCTTATTTGAAACTGCTGGCTAAGGATAAACGTAAATACAGTAAGACTGTTATTCATGTTGGCGGTAATGACTCCCGGTTACGCCAATCGGAGGTCACTAAGATTAATGTTGAGTCGGTGTGTACATATGCAAAAACAATGTCGGACCCCTTAGTTTTCTCTGGACCCCTGCCAAATCTGACCAGTGATGACGCATGATTCGGAGAGACAGCATCCATCCCACTTGGGAAGGAGCAGCTCTCATTTCTAGAAATCTGGTTTGTTAGTGGACCAAATCCATGACAACCCAGAGTTGAGACCAGGAGGCAGAGTCGCAGTCTAACACACTTCTCTGCTCCTCCTGAAACCAGGCTGGGTGATGGAGAATATGTTAGTCTAAATGAATCCACACCTCCCAGTCATATAATACTCTCATTCCTCGAGGCACAGGCCGAGGAGGTGGAGTTGCAGCTATCTACGACTCTAGCCTACTAATCAGCTCTAAACCTAAACTCAACTATAACTCATACTCTGAATTTGCAGAGTTTTTGTCAACTTTAGTCCTTAAAACGGACAGTTATTATTGTAGGGGATTTTAATTTTCATGTGGACGTTGAGAATGACAGCTTTAGTACTGTGTTTCTCTCTGTTAGATTCCATTGGCTTCTCTCAGAGTGTTTATGAACCGACTCACTGTTTTATTAACCACACCCTCGACCTTGTTTTGGTATATGGTATTGAAATTGAACATTTAATAGTGTTCCCACAGAATCCCTTTTTATCTGACCACTGTCTGATAACTTTTGAGTTTATATTGCTGAACTACTCGCCATTTGGCTAAACATTTTATACAAGATGTCTGTCTGATAGTAATTTAAGGATGCGATCAGCTCTAAATTCATTATCAAGTAACAAAGTAACGGAGGATGCTAATTTCAGTCCCTCCCAAATTGATCATCTTGTTGATAGTGCTGCAGGCTCGCTGCGAATGACACTCGACTCTGTTGCCCCTTTAAAAAAGAAAATAATAAAACAAAGATGGTTAGCTGCATGGTATAATACTGAAACTCGCAAATTAAAGCAAATATCGCGGAAACTTGAGAGGAATTGGCATTCCACCAAACTGGAAAATTGTCGTTTAATTTGGCAAGATAGTCTTAAAACTTATAGGAAGGCCCTCTGTAATGCCAGAGCAGTGTACTACTCGTCATTAACAGAGGAAAATAGGAACAACCCCAGTTTTCTTTTCAGCACTGTAGCCAGGCTGACAGAGACGCGCGCGGTGTTTCACATCATGTGCACAGCGGCACAGACCGTAACTGGCTATTGTCACAGCCGTACACACTAAAACATGTCTTAGTTGGGAAAGTTCTTCAATGGAGTGAAGAAGACATAATGCTCACTATTTACAGCTGCAAAGAAACACACAGAAAGAGACACATTGTTATGTTAAGTTAGAAGACACGGTGGATATTTAAAGCATGGAGCAGGCAAAGCAACAGTGAACCCAGCTGTTGTCATTCATACCACGGTGGCTCTATGCGTAATTAATAACAAGCCACCTCCACACGTGGCTCATTTGCCGCTGTGAAAACAGAATCGCGGGGGAAAATACCAGTTGTGTTTTATAAAACTGCTGACAAATACATGCAGAGAGAGAGAGAAAGAAAGGTGTAGGTGTGTGCTTTTGTGTCTGAAAAGCAAGGAGAGCAGATTCCTGATGTTTCAGAGTAAACACTAAAATATGGTGGAGAATTAAGTAGGATTAAAATAGTAAAATTAGAAATAAAATAATAGAAATAGGGTAATGTATTCTTTCAAATATTGTCAGTTAAATTATATTTTAAAATGATCTAATTTTTTTTGTTGGATTTTATTTGTACCTTTTTTAGCAAAACAGCTCCTTACAGTGAAAATATCAATGTTATCTAATAATCAGTGTTTGATTATGATCATACACTTGAAGGACGCCAGTAAGAATAGCCAAAATTTATGCTGGTGCTGATCCTAATAAAATTTTCCGATAAAGAAAAGTTACAAAGATGTTTGTGTATACTGTCAGTTATAGTTGTTAGAAAGAAATATTCGGAATCGGCAGGTCAGACCTTTCAATAATCGACAATTGGAATCAGCCAGGAAAAATTAAATCAGTGCATCTCTTACTACAACTAACATGGCGATAAGCCTGTGTGTGAACTGATCTTGGGCTAATATTGTAGATCTACCTTTGTGTTCAGGTTTTGCTCACTATGATGTTAAGTGGCAGATTAGTTGGCTTTCTGCAGTTGAATAACTAAGGGTGTCCTCTGTCCCAGAAAAAAACTAAAATACTATGTGGAGGATGCCAGATAATTAGGATAATTTGACAGATGGTAAACTTAAGAAACTAACTCATATTAAACAACTATTGCTGAGTGTTGTTGGCCAAATAAAAAGACAGAGAAAAGAGTAAGTACAAAAAGTCATGGCAATTTGGTAACATCACAGTCTCCATGCTACACTAATAATTGTAGTAAGGCTTTCCTCTGTGTACACGTATCCTATATATTTTAGGCTGTACATTTTTGTCCCATTTTTGTTTTTTTTAACCTTTATTTTATAGCTTCACTGAGAGGATACCTCTCTTTTGCAGGAAGGCCCTGATCACATTGTTACACAGTCACACCTGGAAGTACAACCGCAGCCCGCTGGCCACTAAGCGGCTCCAGTGGAGCTGTTGGGGTTATGGGACTTGCTCAAGGGCACCTCAGTGGTGTTAAATAGTGGTGGGATAGATAGATGGATAGATAGATAGAGAGTAAGACACATCACAAAGTAGATATCCTACTTTGGGAAGTTTGATGGACTCAAGAGAAGATCAAATTATATCAGCATCCTTACTGAGCAACAATTCAATTTTATTTATATAGCGCCAAATCACAACAACAGTTATCTCACAGCGCTTTTCATAAAAGAGCAGGTCTAGACCATACTCTGTGATGATAAACACCAGACATTATTCATTTTAGAAACCTTAAATTATATTATTATTATGTATTGTTGTAAAGAAATGTCTGTAACCAAACATCTTGGTCTAGTGAATGTTTAAAAGTGAGGGGAGCTAATATTATTTGGTATGTGTTTATGGTCTGTTGGCCCTAACATTAACCACATTACTATGTGGTAGAAAGATAAAAAATGTGCATTGTATGTTTTTACACCATATCGTTGCCATGCAAGTAACCAATCATTGTCACTATTTCACTTACTCTGCACTCAGATGTCCATTTAACCCCACCAGCTAAACTCTGATAACACTATAGGGTAACAAACTTGACCAGCCGTACTTGTAACAAAATAGTGACTATTGCACTTACTCAATGCTTAGACGTCCATTTCTCCAAACTGGCTAAACTCTGATGGCACTGCTGGGTAACAAACCATATGTATGTTCTAAGCCTCATAAAAAAACATTTTGTATTCTTTTACACTGTCGTGCCGTGATAGTTGTTACGGCTGTATGTATTTCCCTGTGCTGTGTCCATGTTTTCTGTCCTTCAGTTCTGCTCTGGGAGTGCTCCAGCTAATTACTGAATAAGGTCCACCTGGCCTTGGAAGGCGGGCTTTAAAAGCTGCTGTGCAAGTGTCAGGAGGGGGCCCTTCTTGATTTGGGACTGCTAGCCTTGCTGCCTCCCAGCTGGGGCATTTTTGTGTTAAGTTCTTGTGTTTTTGGTGTTCTTAATTTATTGTCTAGTTATGTTAATAAATTCCCTTGTTTTAAAGGTGTTTATTTGTGTTGAGTTTGGGTCAGTGTTGGGGTGTTGTTCGTCCCATGTTGCCACCAAAGGGTGGGACGTAACATAGTAACAAAACACTATTGCAGTTACACTATGCTCCACCGGCATGATGGCACTACCGGGTAACTGGGCTAACCGTGCTAGTAACAAAACTCGTTCACTATTGCCCTTATGCTTAGATGCCTGTTTCACCCCCTGCAGTATATCTCAAGCATTCCACTGTCCATATGTGGCCCAAAGCTTTAGAATAATGCACAGCGACTCCAAATTTTTCCATTGGTGCACATTTACTGCAGCGGCAATACCAGCTGTCCCTAGCATGGGGAGATTTTTCCCGTACATACAACGTAATTCCCCTAATGGCTGATTGTGCCATAGTCTTCCAGTAGATAGGATGTTTGGATTTCGGAGTGATGATCCATATGTCTGGAGGCAGGCATACAAAAATAAAATGTGGTAGAATGTGGAATCTGTAATTTTGAGCAACAGCCCCAGCAGACTTTTGCTGGTAAGTTAGCATATTTGCATATACCACCGACACTGTAATGATACAAAGCTGGGTGAAAATCAGCAAAGTTTCTCCTTATCTCAAATTTATATACATAGTTTTATTTTCTAAGCTTTTTGGTTCAGCTCAGTTCTTAAGATTGCTTGACAGTCTGCTTGGACATACAGCTGCACACATAGACACATAAGCACAAACACTATGCACTAAGCCAGATTTAGTGGCCCATCTGTTGCTAAATACCGTCAATGAGAGGTAATTTAAAAAGTCAAGGTCTTTAGGCCTTAAGCTGTTAATGCTTCAGCTGAGGCCCAAAGTGCTTTGAGACAACACAGGCTTAACCCCAGTATGTCTCTCTAGCTAAATTCTCGTTGGATTTTTGATATGCTTTGAAATAGAGCAGTGGTGGAAATGGCCACGTTTTACAGGGAGAACCATACTTGGAGGGGGGGACTGATCTTTATAAACAAATTCTTATTAATTTCATTATCATGAGTTACATAAAAATCAATCCATAGATCTACTGATCTCAACAGTTTTAGTGATGTTGATAGCTCTTCAATGTAGTGATAAAATCAATAAAATCCTATTGATACCCATGCCTAAACAACACTACAATATCTCAACCTTTTAATGGGGACCCACATAATTTCCCTGGGACCCACAGGTAGTCATTGAGTGGGTCCCAGGGAAATTAATTGTTTTTTGATTTGACAATTTGTAGTGGTGTTTAGGGAATGGGTATCATTAGGATTTTATTGATGCTACTACTCTTATCAGTTTGATTATATATCAATGCTTTTATTGGTTCTATTTCATTACTAAAAGTTTTTTTTAACAACACAGGTGCATCACTGAAAATTAGGATATTGTGAAAAAGTTATTTCCCCCCCTTAGTTTAGGTCAAAAAGTAAAACTTCTTCTTCTAGAAGTTCTACATTCATAACATGTAAAGTGAAATATTTCTGGTGTTAAAAATTCAAGACTTAAGCCAGATATAAAAAAGCTTGAACTTTTACCAACATGTTTATTATAAACAAAAATAGATACCACTTAGAGTACAAAAGTTTCACCGGAGAGGATCAGAGATCAATGCAAAGTAGAGTCCCTGTCTGTTTCCAGGACAGAGACCCAAGTTGACATGAAGACATGTAACAACTGACTTTCAACTTCTTCTGGACCTCCTTTAATTGCTCTGTTTCTAAGTGTTACATAATCTCTTGGCTCTCTTTCCTGCTGCACCTGGATCTGGGGAAATTCACAGATATTTGGGTGTCTCTCTTCTCTCATCATTTTCTGACCTTTCAGCATTTGGTGGATTTTTATTTCACTTTGACTGTTTTGAGTGTCTTTTATCATCTTTTGGCTTTTCAGCATTTTGTGGATTATCACTTTTATTTCACTATGAGTGTTATATTTTTGGCCTGGCTACACTGCTCCCCGTGTCCTTGGCATGCTTACTGCTGATGATAATATCTCAACCATAACCATAATAGGTCAACCATAACCCGACTTTGTGGAATGAGCTGTTGTCTGTTGTGCAGTGTGCTAGAAAAAGGGTATTCTTACTGTGCACTGTCTTACTGTGCTCCCTCACTCTGCTCTGTGTCCTCCTCTACCTCTGCCCAACATGTCTGCCTACACACACACACAGGTTCTTCTGCTGAGCCCAGGCAGTCAGATACAGAGAGGAACACACACACACAGAGCTAGAGCGTTTTAACACTGTGATCTTAACTTTAGCTGTCTATTATATTGGTGTATGTTTTGTAACACACTTTTCACACATATCTACTTCTACATTCCTGAGGGGAGAATGATTCAACCTTACATCAATAACCTCATCATTTAAGGCGATAAAAATCAAACTCTAACATAACTACGATTAAGATAAAAATAACACTTTAAATGATGCCAGTGTAGGCTATTATTGCTCTAGTAATTAATAATAACAATTTAGACTATAATGCTCTAAGAATTTACACATCACGTAATCATTAAAACAAAAAAGGCCTTTGACTTTTTAAATTAAATTACTGGGAAAAAATTACTATTTGTGATCTGAGATGCACCTGTATATTATTTTAAAAAGAATACATTCAGCACAGGATTAACTTTGTTTATATAGGACTTATCAAAGTGCTTTACAAAAGATAAACACAGGGCAAAAAAGGGGCACCAAACACCACCATGAAGATAAAATACAAACCGTAAGATAAAACAGGCAGATAAAATCAGGATAGGCCTTCCAACCAAAGTGTGTTTTTTAAAATAGATTTAAAAATGTAAATGCTCTGTATTTGTATAGCGCCTTTCGACCACTCAAAGCGCTTTTACACTACATCTGCATTCATCATTCACACACTGAGCATAAGTGCTCAAACAGAAACTAACATTCACACACATTCATACACTGGCGGAACAGCCGATTAACGGGCAACCTTCTCTACCTCCTGAGCCACAGCCGCCCTAAAAGAAGACACTGACTATGAGAGCCTTACTTCCTTGGGCAGATCGATCCAGAGCCTAGCGGCCCAAACAGCAGAGGCTCTGTCTCTGTGAGGGTCATAAGGAGTTAAAATGTCTAATATATAAGCAGGAGCCAAGCCAAGTAAGTTTGGCATTGGCATCTGGCATCACAAATTAAATTTTGAAGTTTATCAGTTTAATATTTCAAACATTTTAGATTATTGTTGTTGTTGTTATTTTTGTTGTTGTATATACAGTAGGTCTAGTTAATAAATGTATTGCAGTAGCAATTTTTGTTCAAGTCTATTATGTGAGATGTTTGATTTGCTGCTCATCCAAAATAGGATACCAGAAAGTAGGCCCAGACAGTGGCAGCATCAGTCGGTATTGGGTCCTCGTTGTCAAACTTTCCACATCAGACAGGTTGTGAAGGGTAAGACAGACACCAGCTACAGCTTCCACTCTGTCAGGCTCCATTAAGATGCCTATATGACCAAAGGGAGATAGGTAGTAGCTTGGGGCATAGAATAGGCTAGGTCTCGACATGGCTAGAAATCACTCATGTGGCATGTTACTTAAGTCTATATAGTTTTGAAAATATTATAGATCCAAGACAAAACTGACAAAAGGGCAGAACCCAAAGAAAAAGTCGCAATCACAAATCTGCCTGCTATTTGAGCACTAGGGACGGCAACATGGGTGTATCAATACACAGCACAGTTAGGTTAATGTTACTGATATTTCAGAGCAGGTCTTATTGTGTGCTGAATTGTGGTGCTGCTCACTGACACTTGCTGGGTTTAGGTATGGGTTCAAAAGCCTTTTTCTCAGTGGATATTGCTATGTAAGTGTTGTGTACAAACAGTGTGGATTTGTGCATTTTATATCAAATAATTTGGAGACTCAAAAATCCCTTCCCTCTCTCTCTCTGAGAAAAAGGAGGGGGGTAGGAAAGTTTTTCCTCCCCTGGAGGTTGGCCTTTTGACATGCAAAAACTAGAGACATCGCCTGGGGTTTGGTAAAGGGTCTGTAGAGACTCAATCAGACATGCATTGCTTAAGGACACCATAAAGGTGTCAATAGACACTCAGCAGGACAGCAAAAAGAAGTGTCCAATCCCTCTCCCTATAGGGTGCCTCAGGACATCAAAGCCGGACTTCTGATCCCTTTTTCCCATAGAATGGCTGGGCCATAAAACACCACTCCCGTCTCTTCTTTTAGCTGATGTGCAAATGTGATAAGCCAGGGAGGCGAAAGGGGGACTTAACAATTCCTTCCTTCTTGAGCTAAAACAATGTTTCATTATAAACGGTTGTTCTCTTTAAATAATAATCCTTGCTAAGTTAGTAGTGGCGCTGCCTCTTAGGTTAGTAGTTATGTTACCATTTTGTTGCTGAAAAGAATCTAAATAAGTTAATTTTGCAGTGTTTTTAATTTTCAGCAAGGTTAAATACATTCCTTCATTTTAGGTGTAACCAATGCTTGTTCACAATACTTTCTGACAATTCCTTTGGAAAGGATATGATCACGAAATGTCATCCTATACTCGATTAATGTGCCAGCTTGAATTTAATGTTAACTAAGCAAATTCCACAGCTCCTAATCAAAGATTGTCTTATCAAGCTATCGTCATGTAACCTGAGCTCCCCCAAGTGGACAAAATAAGTATTACATGCCATCGTCTGAAATGCTGTTAATGTATAAATGTCACTCCATATTTATCTTGTAAATAATCTAATGCCATTCGTGTATCTTGCTTATATTCTCTAAGAACGTGTAACAGCCAATAGCCTATATTTAGAAAGCAAGTTAAGTTCCTCTCATCTGTGATTTCTAAGTGCTAACCTTGTAAGGTCTAACTACTGACAATTGTTCTTCCTGTTATCAAATGCTTAAACTTAGAACGGTACAGCCGTTTGACAATTGAGGTTTGATTGTGGGAAGATATTTGATTACAATACGCGCCAATAGATTTGTTTTTGATTAACTTTAATATGTCTAAAGAAAGACAGTCCCTCGGGAACTGGAAACAAGCGCTCAGGGAAACAAAGGACTGTCCTCTGGGAACCATGCCCCAACCAACAAAAGCGCGACACACGCTGTCGTTCGCCCTCTTGACTCTTCTCTCTTGTCCCCTGCTGGTTCCTGGCCTCTTCAAACTGCATATCGGCATGCACCCAGCGTGCCCTGTCTCCAGGCGCAGCTAAGTCCTTTGTTCGTTTCCTAGCCACACACACGCGAAGCGACCTCAGCTCTCCCTCATTCCAGCAACTTTACTTGCTTATTTTTCTTTTCTTTTCTTTTGTATGTTAAAAGTTATTCGACTGTTAAGTTACACTAGTTAATTCCAGAACGACCAAGTTCTTTTTAAGCCTTATCTGTCGAGCTAACTTCCACTGATCCCTCCTCGGACCCAGGCATGTGGCCTGCCAGCAGTAACAAAGGACGACCAAACCGTTGACCCATACCGGGGTTGGGCCCCACTGCAAGTTTCTCCATTAAAGCCGACAAAAGACGGACCTCTGGTCGAGCAATTCCCTGGCAGAGAAAGCGACTGGCCGACAGCTTTAAGCTGTCCTAACCGAGAACGCACGGATCTCAGCCAGTGTGAGGCCATTGACCAACACCCAGCTGGGAGAAACACAAGCGGTAAGACCAAAACCCTGCATTCTATGATCAGTGATGTCCAATAGTTGGTTAGTCCAGCATATTTAATCCTTGGAACTCCTAGACAAATTTAACCGAGTTATCATCTAATTTCATTCATTAGCTGCTGTATGAGTCAAATTCTCCCACAATAGACCTCCACATTCTCATTGTTTAGCCATTGTTTATTTCTTTGATGTATATGTAACTGCATTTATATTCACCTTAGTTAGTTAATAAATTTCACTGTAAGTTAACCAAAGGAATTCTGTGTGTATTGCCTGTCTCCAAGTCCCTGCCAAGAGAATTTACCCTTCGATATGAGATTTACTGACTGATTTAAGATAATTGAGCGATTATTAACTAACTGATCACTAGTGAATAATTGTATAATTATTAAAACCATACCCAGAGGTCCGGAGACTCTGGGCGGATTGGAACTCCGGTGGTGCCCCGAAACGAGAGATTTATGGATTAATATTTTCTGGATATTAAAATTCATAATTGGGTATTAATTCTCATAAATTTATTAAAACGATGTAGACATGCTACATAAGAATGGTATCAACTTTTCAATATTCTATGTTCTATTATATTCAGAAAATTTTATAAGCATCTAACACCTATAGTTTGTTCTGTGTTTTATATTCTACTAAACTTTAAGTCACCACTCTGCACTCTGTGAGAGGCCATAATTGCTATTCTATGGAAAACAGGTCCTCATTAGCATTTTGTGAGAAGTGGTAAAGCCATGCAACTAGAGTGTATTGGAAACATAGAGCCTCATAACTATTCTATTACAAAGAGAATAGATCAGAGTGTATGAATACCCTGGAACATATGTGTTGTGTATGGAAAGCAAGGCTGTATAGCCAGAGGGTACACATTGGGTCATATTTTTAAAAATGTTTAAAGACTGTAAGAGCTAATGGTGTAGGATCACAACACTCCAAGGGGCCTATGCCCTGAGAAAAAGCCTGTCTGAGTGTTCTACTGGTGTCTTAAAGCACGTATAATGATATATAAAAATATGTGTCCCCGGAATGATCTCACGTTAATGATATGGTTAATGAGGTACAGGTAACAATAAAGATAACATAATGTTTTTGAGGAAAACATGGGAACCAGAACATAAGGGAGTAAAATATTATAGGTGCAGGCCTCAGTGTGGTCTTCTGCGGCTGTAGCCCATCTGCTTCAAGGTGGAACATGTTGTGCATTCAGAGATGCATTCTGCATACCTTGATTGTAATGAGTAGTTATTTGAGTGACTGCTGTTATTTACTGTTATGTTATTAGAGTTAGTGTTATTATTTCTTGAGGTTAAGAAGGCCAAATTCCCATGCAAAGTTCTTTTCAGTTTTTAGAGAAGCAGTAGAAAGCATCCTGACTGGAAACGTCACTAACTGGCATGGGATGTGCACGGCCCAGGACCGGAGGGCTCTGCAGCGGGTGATTAAACTGCTCAGAAGATCATCGGTACCCTCCCGAGCATCAGTGATATCGGTGAGGTGCCTACGCAGAGCCCAAAGGATACTAAAGGACAGTACCCACCCAGCCACAGCCTGTTCACCCTGTTAACCATTGCTGTCTGCAGATCCTGTCCATTTCCTCTGGTGTTATTGTGAGATTACCCTCTGCTTCTCATCTTGCTTTAATACTGAGCGTATGACCCCTTTTTAAATTTTGTAAAGTATAATTCAGACATTAGTTTTTGGCATCATTATATTATCATTATAGGCTTTCAGAAAAATGTCAAATGTCAAAGATGTCCCATCCTATTGTGATATCTTCTTTTCGAATTTTTTTGCTAACAAAATCTCTGATTTGGAGATACCTAAAATGATGATTTTGGATTTATCTTAGCTTTCCTCATGTAACCTGAGCTCCCCCAAGTGGACAAAATAAGTATTACATACCATCGTCGGAAATGCCGTTAATGTATAAATGTCACACTTTATCATGACCAATAATTTGACAAGTGTTTTCCTGTTACCAAATGCTTAAACTTAGAACGGTACAACTGTTTGACCAGTGAGTTTTGATTGTTCAAAATGTTTGATTATAATACGCGCAAATAGATTTCTTTTTCTTTTATAGACATTAAAAATTTAGAAAGATAGTCCCTCGGGAAATCGGAAACGGCCCGCCCTGTGGGAACGAAGGACTGCCCTCTGGGGAACCACGCCCCAGACAACAGAGCAACGACGTCGTCCGCTCTCTTCTCTTCTGCTCTGCTCTCTGGACGCTTCGGCACGCATCCGGCGTGCCCCTCCCGGCAACGTCTAAGAATTCAACCAACGCAATGAAGCCTTTGTTTCGCTTGAAGCTACACACGCAAAGTGCCGCGACTTCAGTTTCCCTCAGTTCCAGCAATGTTACTTTCTTTCTTTTGTTTTGTTAAAAGTTATCAGTCCGTTAAGTTACACTGGTCTAATTCAGGAATGACCAAGTTACCTTTTAAGCTTTTTCGTCGAGCCAACTTCAACGAGGTCAGACCCAGCCACGTTGACTTGCCAGCGGCAACGAAGGACACCTGAAAACAGCCAAATTTCCAGACGGAGGACGGCCAACCCTTGAGGTTTTTCTTCAGACATGGAGAACCGTGGAGAATCCCCTAGCAAAAGCCAGGATTGGGCAGCTAGCGTGGGACCCGTGCAACAGGCCAAAGCAGGCCGCCAACAAGCAGTAAGACCAAACAAAACATTCTGTGGTCAGGCATGTCACATAGTGTTAATATTGTCTTTTTAACTCATAAACTCATAGCTTACTTTCGTTAGTTCTCCTCTGCCGTATCAATCGAGTCAAATGCTTCCCACATTCGAATCTCCATTCTCATTGTTTAGCCATTGTTTATTTTTCTGATGTATTTAACCACCTTTTTATATCACCTTAGTTAGTTAATAAATTCACCGTAACCAAGGAATTGTGTGTTGCCTATTTCTAAGTCCCTGCCAAGAGAATTTACCCTTTAGATATGAGACTGACTGACCGATTTAAGATAAATGAGCGATTATTAACTAACTGTTCACTGGTGAATAATTGTATGATTATTAAAAGCTACCTAGAGGTTCCGAGACTCCGGTGGTGCCCCTTTTTTTTCGAAACGAGAGCTTTTTATGGATTGATATTGTCTGAATATTAAAATTCATAATTGGGTATTCTCATAAATGTATTAAAATTCATAGCGAGTTTAGACATGCTACAACATCCAACACACTTTCAGCACTGGCAGGATTGCAAAAATCGGTGCCAACCTGCCCTCCATTCAGGACTTATACATTTCCAGAGTCAGGAAACGGGCAGGAAACATCACTGCAGATCCATTTTACCCCGGACACAACCTGTTCCAGCTCCTCCCCTCTGGTAGGTGCTACAGAGCACTGTACACCAAAACCAACAGACACAGAAGCAGTTTCTTCCCATAAGCCATCACTCTGAACAACTGTTTTCTGACTCACGGTGTCAGGAACAATTCCTGTGCATTAACCCAGTAACTCTGTCTCTAATCAGCACCTGTTTACTGGTTTCCACTTATTATTTATTTATTCACCATTCTCTATTTCAGTGCTGTTCATACTGTCATATTGTGTATACTGTATACCAATACACCTACCTCAGGTCATAAGGTCACCGGTCTTATTTATTTTTTCCAGCATCCTTTGCACTATGTTCCATCACACTGTGTATGTGTACCTGTATATCATATCCACCTTCAACATGTACATAATGAGAATAATAGTTTACTCTTGCATCTTTTGCACTCTGATCACTGCACTATTTGTCAATATGTCTATATTGTTTTGTTCATAGTGTGTATGTTAGTGTTGTCTATACTGTAGTTTGTGTCTGATTTTATTATTATTTTATTATTGTGTTATGGTATTTTTGTATGAGTAAGCACATCGTAAGCAATGTACAATCCTGATTCGAATTCCTCATATGTGTACACATACCTGGCAATAAAACGGATTCTGATTCTGATATTCATGTACACGTTTAGCTCAGTGGGTAGAGTGCGGGACTCCCGTTGGAGGAGTTGTATGCTTGATCTCAAAATCCGGCAGACTTTTCTCCCTTGTTAAACAAAATGATCGGCCTTAAGGACACTTTTCACATGCTCGCAATAAATATAATAATCACTCAGACATGGGAGGGCTAATCCACCTCTCTCCTTTGGCAGTTGTAGAGTTTTATACCTTACTCTTGTTTTTTTTTTTTCTGCCCAAAATCTAGAAATAAGTTCCCACTCTACAAAAAACTGTTCTGATTTTTCAATAGGTGTGGATTGAACTAAATATAAGTGTCTTGGTAAAACATTCAACTTTACTGAAGTGTGAGCTGATATTTAAATGAGGAATTAGGTTCCATCTATTGACGTCTGCTAGAATTTCCTTTTTAAGGGGGCCATAGTTAATTTCTTGTAGTTTGGATAGGTCTATAGGCAGAAAAATTCCCAAATATTTCACAAATTTCTTATCCCAACCCATCTGGTACCTAGAGTGGAGATACTGGGGAGGATTATAGTGAATATTAAGGACCTGTGTTTATTGCTCGTTTAGTTTGTAGCCTGAGTATGAACCATATTCATCCAGCACTGACATCAGCACAGGTAGAGAGTCTGTCTGGCTTGAGAGATACAAAAGAATGTTGTCTGAATATAAGGCCAATTTTCCCCTGCTGTCATTTTTATACCTTTAATCATGTCATTCTGTCTAATCCATTGTGCCAATGTTTCAATAAAGATTGCAAATAGAAGTGGACTTAATGGGCAGCCCTGTCTTGTGGATCTCTCTAACAGAAAGCAATCAATGAGTTCACCATTAATTTTCAATCTAGCTGATGGCCTGTTGTATACAGTTCCTAAAATCTTAATTATTGTTTGGTTAAATTCAAAATTCTGCATGACAATGAATAAGAATTTCCACCATACCGAATCAAAAGCCTTTTCAGCATATAGACTTCAGCGTAGCTGGCGTTTTATTTTGATTTATGTCTAATAATTTGTAAAGCTCTTCTAATGTTATGAGTTTGACGTGACAGGATGGATCCTTTTGGTCCATATTGATTATTTCAGGTAAGATTTCTCAAGTCTTTTGGCAGTGATTGAGGTAAACAATTCGTAGTCAAGGTTTAGCACACTAATTGGTCTGTAATTTGCACACTGTAATTTCTCTCCTTTGGGTATAACTGAGATAATCGCTTATTTCCACGAGGTCGGAGCTTCCCCCTCCATCAGGATGAATGTCTTTAGTAAAATACGCGTCAGGGCGTCTTTCATACTTTTATACCACTCCGAGGTGAATCCATCCATGCCCAGACATTTGTTGGTTTTTAGTCTGGCAACAGCTGAATAAATTTATTCCTTTGTTATCTATGGGATTAATTTTTTTTCTTTATTTTGATGTTCCGTAAGGGTTGGCAGATCTAATGATTTGAATAGTGTCTCCCTATTCTGATCATTGTGAATTTTAAAAGAAATGAAAAGAATGTGTAGTACTTACCTGACGGATTTAGGTGTCTCCAAACATTCCTGTCCTTTTTTACCTCAATGTAGTGCTCATACATTAGTCTTCCAGAAATCAGTATAGCTACCCCTCTAGGATGTTTGAACAATTGCTAGCTAAATGAAACAAAAAACAGATCTCCCCTATTTTTGGAACAAAACAGTTACACAAACTCAAAAACATCAGAACAGAAGCTTCCCAGAATACAGCGATAATTGTTACCATCAGGTCCCTGTTGGTGGGTAGGGAAAAGACCCCCCAAAAGGTTAAATCTGATTATTATTTATATGAACTTTCTTCTTCCAGGCCAACTTCAGGACAGTTTCTTTAACGTCAAACTGGAGGAAGTTAATAACAATGGACCTTGGAGTAGCATCAGGTCCTGGCTTCTGTGTCAGAGCTCTGAGTTCGTTGAATTTGAAGGGACATACCGTCAGGTAAGAGGAGCTCCGTAGTCAACAAGTTTTTCACACACTTAATCATCGAGTTGACCTCGGAGTCCTCAGGTACACCATACACCCGAATGTTGTTTCTTCTGGATCTGCTTTGCACAGCGGTCACCTTTTCCTGCAGCCTGTGTTGTTCCTTTATCAGGCTAAGCAGAGCCTCTTTGGTTACAGCACTGCTTGTTTCCACATCTGAAATGCACTCCTCTACCGCAGTGATAGCCTGGCCATGACCTTGTAGTGTCTCCCCAACCTCAGATAGCTCTTCCTTCAAGTCTTTCCTTAAATCCGCCTTGAGCTTGGAAATATCTGCATATCTTTTTTAAAGTCACGGAGGTCTTAAGAGATAGACAGCATTTCGCAGAATAAGTCTTCTCCAGCCCCCGTAGCTTCTATGGTAGCTAACATTTACATTTATTCATTTCATTTATAGACCAATTTAGGCCAAACTGATAACTATATGACTATCCTGAGCATGGCTTCACTGGAAGTTGCAGAGGACTTTTTAGTCTCTGAAGTCCATGTTTGTACTGGATTTTCTGGAAATTTAAATGAACTGCATTTATTGACTTAACATTTTCTTACTCCTCTGCACCAAGCCAGTTGCTAAGACACACAAAGTAATTTACATTTTAAGATGATAAAGAACCACTTCTTCTGTACAATATGACCATCAAGAGAAAACAACCTTTCACAGGCTACGGATGTGGCAGGTGTGGCCAAGTACTTCTGTGCAATGGAGGCCAACCTGCTGTGTGAGCCCACATGTTTGGACCACCACTCTAACAGAGTTTCTGTACTGATGGTGGGCTCCGCTCTGTATCGACGTACACTGTTCTCAACTGAGTCTCTCGTACAGGGCTAGGAACAGGAGATCGTGGAACGACCGGGCATTGTTTCGGTGATTGTTCCCTCTGGCTGGATGAAGCACGATCTGCTGGCATTTCCTCACGTCTGGGTCATTCCAGCATACTGTAGCTTTTTCTGCTGGGGTTTCCCAAAGCAGTTTTTCAGGTGTGCTGTCCCAAGTACTTAGTGCAGTCTTAGGCAGGATGGGCAGGTACATACGATTTCCACATACTCGGGACGTACTGAATGAAACAAACCAAGGTTTTTACATGGTGGCTTCTTTTTTTTAATTTATTTTATTTTATTTTTAAACCTGTCCTGCCAAGCAGCCTGGTATAGAGTATGATGATGGATACCATATTGTGCCAGCCAGATTTTACTTTAACAAGAAATATTATATATTATATTAATATACTCCTTTGTCTGTTTTATTACTTATTTAATTATGTATTGATTTGTCACCGGGCCGGACAGGGGGGCAGACATGGGTATGGGGGGGCACAAACAGACAGCACAGAGAAAGGACAACACCTGCAAGAGAACAGGGATGGAAGGTGGGGACAACAGGGAATAGCAGAGGGAAACACCAATTGCAGAAAGCAACGAAACCTGCAATAGAACAGAGAGGGGGGCTTGGGGAGGAGGAAAAACAACAACAAACAAACACAAAAACAAATAATAATAAAAGACAATCCAGCCGAACAGCAGCAATAAACAGCTGACATAGTAAGACAACTAAGAGAAAAATGAACAAGAAACAGTCACGCACACTAAATAAGCAACACAGTACAGCCATGAGAGCTGGAATAATAACAATTAATTTAAATAAGTAACTGAAAGAAAAGCATCAGGAATAATTCTACCAGGGTCAACCTAAATTTGTTTGTGTCTGTGTGAGACTGTGTGTGTCTGTGTGCATGTGGTTGTGTGTGTCTGTATGTGTGTACATGTGTGTGCACATAAGCCTGTTAAAGAATGTAGTTGTTAGTGAGAGTGGGACACACCGACCCCAGCAACAGTCAGGCATGAACCCCAGTAGCCAATAGTGGTGGGAGAAATAAATAAATAAATACTCCCTGATGCACCGCGATTCAAAGGCGGAAGACCCTGACCCAACCAATGGACGCCCCAAAAAAACAAACAAAAAAACCCCGCAATGCCAACGGAACACAAAAGGCGTAACCCGCGGAAGAGCAGCGGCCGGACCGACCGCAGCACGCACACAACATAGACCAGTGCCCCCCCCACCCAGCACCCCACCGTCGCGCAGCGAACAACCAAATCGCCCAAATGCCACACAATCATCAACATCAATGCACAAGTGACGAGCCCGATGAGCCCGATGAGCCCCACGAGCCCAACACGCACCCTGCGCGAGCACGGCGACACCCGATGCCCGGCAGCCCCCCGCGAATTCCGCGTGCGAGGCCGGGCAAACAAGAGAAAGCTAGCGGAAGAACACGACAGCGAAAACCAGCGGAGAGAAACACCAGCAGTCCCAGCCCGGCAGCAAATGCGCCGCGTAGGTCACTGTGCAACCGGCAATAAAAGTCCACCGTCCCCCCAACCGCCGAAAAAACTAAGGACGCCCGCGCCAGCCGACATCCCCCATACGCAGCACGCCCACAGGCCGCCAGGCAACACCAGCCAAACCAGCAACAAGGCAAAATCAACTAGCTCAGCTGCATGCCACCACCAACCCACCCACTCGTCAGGGGCCGAGAACTCCAGGCACAAGCCCAGAATAAACCGGCGCACAGCCCTTCCCCACACCCACATTACACATCCCGAAAACTAACTTTATACTTCAGTGTCCAGAGGGGTCCAACAACTGGCCGACAGAGAAATGGGGAAGCATGGATCTGAGGCCAACGAAGCAAACCAGGGAAGCAAACTGGTCACTCCAAGCCAACGAGGAAATGCCTCTCCCGGACTCCAATGTACAAACTAAATGCCCAGAGACCCTGCACAGGGAAGGGAAAAAAAACCCCACAATGCATCAAGATGCATCGACAATCGCCCCATAAAACCGCAACCGGATCAACCCGCACAGCGCTCAGAGACCCCCACCCAACAGTCCCCCAGCCCAGCCAGAGACATCCCTCCCCAGAGTGCATGCAGAGCCAGCAGCCCCCGAACCCCGTAAACCTGAGGCCGGTCTCATCCCCGGACAGGGGGTCCAGCCCCCCCAGTCAACTACCCCCAAGGATGAGCACCAAAACCCACCCTGACAACACCGGCCATTTGCCCCAGAGACTCCCGAATGCCCCCACTGTGAGAGAGCCGGCAGGGGGAAGCAGCTGGAGCCCCACCCCTGCCAAAGAGGGCCCAGGCGAGGAGAGGAGACAACGGAACCCCAGGCCCAGGGACACACCACCCGCCCAGATATGAGTCCCCAGACCCCTAGGTCCAGAGCGGGCCCCCACGCCAGGGGAACCTCAGGCCAGGCAAGGCCAGAAGACCCCCCCCCCCTTCCCTCCCTAGCAATAAAGCATCCCACACACACCCCACGACTCAACCCAACCACAATCCAGAGGGCCACGACGCGACCACAAAACAACCATCGACACAGCCCAAAGCACAATCCTTCCCCACACAGGATCCCCGTACAATCACCAAGCATCCAGTCCGGGCAACAAAATCCAGAGGAGACACCCTCCAACCAGCTCAAAAAGGACCAGCCCGCACCCCCAACCCACCCCGTCAACCCCCTTCTTCACGTTCCCCCACCCCTCCAACAACCAGTCGCCTGACCCCTCAGAGAACCGAGATACAATTATCAGGATGCACAGCATGCACACAGGACAGAGCCGCACACCAGCCCAGTCCAGGCCCGCACCTGAGGCCCCCAACCCCCAACAGGCACGCAAGCCAATCACGACCTACAGGTGAGCCAACCAACACTGCCTCACTACCAATCTAACTAACGCCACACAACAGCCAAGTAATGCGCTGCACAGAAGAGATGCCAGCCGCCCCCCCCCCACAGCCAGGGAGACCACACGTGGTGGCTTCTTTCCCTCCCGACTCTCCATGGTGGAAACCATTAAAACACGCAAAACCCTCATTTAAATACTCCTACCTCCATGGTGTTCGCTCCTGTTGTCATCTACGCTGTGACTCAGGAGGTAGAGCGGGTTGCCCGTTAATCGGAAGGTCGGAGGTACAATCTCCGCCTCATTCAGGCTGCATGTTGAAGTATTCTTGGCCAACATACTGAACCCTGAATTGCCTCTGGTGGCTTTTCCATCATTGTGTGAATGTTAGTTTCTGTTTGAGCACTTAGGTTCAGTGAATGAATGTGTGTGAATGGTGAACGCAGATGCAGTATAAAAGCGAAAAGACTATAAAGGCGCTATACAAATACAGAACATTTACATTTATGCAATAATTCTTAGTTGATCACCCATAACTACTAGGTACTACAATTACATGTGCAATATTTTAGAATGCACACAATTTAGTACTCTTAATATGGGATATTAGTAAATCCAGCCCATAGTGTTTCTGTGGTATAAAAAGAATCAGATTAAGCTGAAGATGTTCAAGAAACTTTAGGATGACACCTGCCACCTCAGTTTGTATAAGCAAGTCAACACTGCACTGAACAATACCAGGGGTCTCTCATGGTTTGAAATGAATAGGCCTATTATTGTTTAATTTAAATCAAAAGATTACTTCTAAATATTATAGGCTTAAAGCCTTTAAAAACACCCATTTGATTGATTTTCGTTGAAGTGGGCAAAAAACATCATTTAAGATAATTTGCAGTGCACACAAAATGAACCAGATTTAGGAAAAAACAGAGATATCTGTTTCTGCAAAAGGCAAGGCAAGTTTATTTGTATAGCACAATTTAACAACAAGGTAATTCAAAGTGCTTTACATAAAACATAAAAGCAACAGGGAAATATGTAAAAGTTTAAAAGCAACATAAAATATAATAAAAATTACAGTGTTACAATCAGGGTTAAAAGAGTTAAATGGAGAATAATAAAAAGCTAAAAACAAAGAAAAAGAAAACAGAACAGTAAAGGTTACAGTGCAGTGTAAGTTATCAGTAAAAAGAAAAATCTTAAATATTTAATTAAAAGCAGTGGTAAAAAGAAAAGTCTTCAGTCTTAATTTAACTGTTTCAGCAGACCTGCAGTTATCTGGGAGTTTGTTCCAGATATATAGCATAATAACTGAACGCTGCTTCTCCTTGTTTAGTTTTGACTCTGGGGACAGAAAGCAGACCTACCCCAGACGACCTGAGAGGTCTGGATGGTTCGTTTTGAAGCAGAAGATCGGAAATGTATTTTGGCCCTAAACCATTTAGTGCTTTATAAACTAACAGCAGGATTTTGAAATCAATTCTTTGACATACAGGAAGCCAATGTAAAGACCTCATAACTGGAGTGATGTAATCCACCTTTTTGATCTTAGTGAGGACTCGGGCAGCAGCGTTCTGAATCAGCTGCAGCTGTCTGATGGATTTCTTAGGGAGCCCTGTAAGGACACCGTTAAAGTAGTCGAGTCGACTTAAGATAAATGCATGGATAAGTTTTTCCAGGTCTTGCTGAGACATAAGACCTTTAATCCTTGATTTATTCTTCAGGTGATAGTAGGCTGACTTTGTAATTGTCTTAATGTGGCTCCTCAAATTTAGGTCTGAGTCCATGACTACACCAAGATTTCTGGCTTGATTTGTGGTTCTTAACATTACAGATTGAAGTCGAGCACTGACTTTCAATCGTTCCTCCCTGGCTCCAAAAACAATAACAAGTTTTATCTTTGTTTAATTGGAGAAAATTCTGGCACATCCAATCATTGACCTGCTCAATACAGTTACTCAGCACCCATATGGGATCATAGTCCCCTGGTGAAATGGTTCGGTAAATCTGTGTGTCATCAGCATAATTATGGTAACATATTTTGTTGTTTTTCATAATCTGAGCCAGTGGAAGCATGTAAATGTTAAACAAAAGAGGCCCCATAATGGAGTCTTGGGGAACTCCACATGTCATTTTTGTCAACTCAGATGTGTGATTACCTGTAGACACAAAGTAGTCCCTGTCCTTTATGTAGGATTCAAACCATTGTAGTACTGTGCCAGAAAGTCCAACCCAGTTTTCAAGTCTGTCTAGTGATATGTTGTGTCGAATGCCGCACTGAGTTCCAATAATACTAAGACTGAAATTCTGCCACTGTCAGTGTTTAAATGGATGTCATTGAAGACCTTAACAAGTGTGGTCGAAAACCTGACTGGAAGACATCAAAACAGTTTTAATAACAGAATTTTATCATTAAAGAAGCTCATGAAGTCGTAACTACTGAGAGCTATGGGATTACTTGGCTCAATAGAGCTGTGACTCTCTGTCAGCCTGGCTACAGTGCTGAAAAGAAACCTGGGGTTGTTCCTATTTTCCTCTATTAATGGCAAGTAGTATGCTGCTCTGGCATTACGGAGGGCCTTCCTATAAGTTTTAATACTATCTTGCCAGATTAAAGGAGAATTTTCCAGTTTCCGCGATATTTGCTTTAATTTGCGAGTTTCAGTATTATTTTTGCTGTGGCTCAGGAGTAGAGTGGGTTGGCCGTTAATCGGAAGGTCGGCGGTTCAATCCCTGGCTCCCCCTGGTTGCGTGTCGAAGTGTCCTTGGGCAAGATACTGAACCCCGATATGCCCCTGGCGGCTGTTCCGCCAGTGTATGAATGAGTGTGAATGCTAGTTTCCGTTTGAGCACTTAGGCTCAGTGTATGAATGTGTATGACTGGTGAATGCAGATGTAGTGTAAAAGCGCTTTGAGTGGTCGAAAAGACTTGAAAGGCGCTATACAAGTATGGAGCATTTTACATTTATTATATAGGCAACCATGGGTGTGTGAAGGGTCGGACAAGGAGCTGGCTCACATACCCCACATTTCAAGTTGAATGTGGTTTATATAGGGAACTTACTTACAAGTGTATGTAGGCACGGTTTTATAAGTGTAAATATTCACAGTATTATAAATGAGACCACTGGGGTCTCATTTATAATACATTGAAGAGGTAGTTGTTTCAACTTCAGTGTACATGCTCATATCTGCACCAAACTTTACGTGCTTGATAACAGTCCTGCCCCGAACACATGTACATTTTCAGTTATAGTCGTAGTGCGAAGTGCTATGTAGCGCCATAAAGGGGACACAAAGTAATAATTAACACATTTGTGCAGCATACGAAGCAGGTGGCAAATTCACAGCCGCACTGGCAGAGCTCCAGAATCTGCAACGCGGCTGCCTCACACCTTGAAGCACTACACATGCTTGCAGCTTTAATTTTCTTTTTAATTGTTATTTTTTCGGAACCACCCATGTCTTTCTTTTCTTTCCTTCTTCTTCTAGAAAAAACAAATCAAACTCATATGAGTATGTATTACATTAACTTACTTATACCCACAAAAAATGTCCTCTACATAATCATTCTATATTTTCACACACATGGAGACACGATTTCTCTCTTCCACACACTCAGGCAGGACAGTGAGAAATATATATGATATGAATATACCTGCAGGGTCCCAGGAGCGTTTCCAAGCTCTGCACATTTTCCATTTCAGCTGTAGTTGGAATGAAAATTTTGGTGTTGTGTGGTGAGGACATCCCTCAGTGGCTGTTTGTTTCTGCGGACGCTTTTTATCATGTCCACGTCCATCTGGTTGGAATGTCTTGTATAAGTGACTCCTTCTTTTGTCCATGTTCAGTTTATTGTTGTTCTTATTCTGCAGTACTTGCTGGACTGTGTTTAAAGTGGCCCACGACTTTTCGCATTTGGCCAGGACATTGTCAAAGGCACTGTTCTGCAGAGATACTGTGACAGACTGTGAGCTGCAGACTGTGAGCGACGCAGGGGGTGTCTTCAAAAGGTAGATGTCTCTCAGGAGCAATCATATTGTCATATCTGCAGTTTGTAGCTATCCACTTCCCTATGGCATTTATTTAGCTTTTCTTGCTTTTGTTTGTCTACACTTCTCCCACACACTGCATCCAAAGTAGTCTGCCAAAGTCTCCCTCCACTGTTTGGGTGGGTGATTTGCTGGCATCAACCAGTGTTTCCCATTAAGTAACGAGACCATGGCGGCCCGCCATAGTCTAATTTGCTCCGCCATAGTTTCAAAATGAACCGAAAATATTTTTTACACATCTCATAATTAGACTTCAGACCTCCAAACTTTATCCTGTCAGTTTCTCTCTTTACAAAGACAAGTGTTGCAGTATGAAAATTCTACCTGAAGAGAGGCTATGAAGTCTTCATGTTACGCGATACTAGAACCACATGCAACACTATTTATCAAATTGGGTCGGACTTAATGAATTTAGCGCGAGAATACACATGTGACAAGGCCCGGTTTTCAGTATGGAAATAAAATTCATTGGATTAAATTCACTGAAGCCCCCCCCTGCGTACAGGGTCGCGAGGGGGCTGGAGCCAATCCCAGCTGACATCGGGCACAAGGCGGGGTACACCCTGGGCTCAGGATGAACAGGTTATATTAAAGGAAAAAAGGGATTAAGGGAGTGGAGGTGAGGGATAGGTGGATGCCAGAGAAACACGGGCACAGGGAACCGAGGAGACTGAGACAGGGGAGCCGGGGGGCACTGGGGACCGAGCAAGAGAGGAGGCACGGGAGAATTGACCGGGGAGGTTGGTGGAGGAGTGTGGTGGCAGGCTGACTGGCTAGGCACAGGGAAGAGCTGGGAGGACACCGTGAGGGAGGTCAGAGGGGAGAAGGCAGGGTGGCAAGCCCAGCTGACACAACGGAGGATGGAGGTGAGTGAACCTGAAGGGAAGACAGACAGACAGGGTTATACACAGGGAAAACCAAGAACAGGGAAACAGAGATGACGTAGATTACACAAGAGCTTGAATGATAAAGTGGCACCAGGTTAGGAGCAACGTCAATCAAGCAGTGATTGTGTTGCGAACCGGGGTTGAAGTACTGGCAGAGATGAGGCTGATTGCTGGCAGAGGAGGTGGCTGATGAGGTGCAGGTGCGGACTGTCAGCTGGGCACAGGAGCAGAGAAAGAGGGAGAGCACACACAGGGAGAGGGGAGGAGACACAAACAGGCGGGCCAAAACATGAGGGGAAAACAGAATCACAAGAAAAAAAGGAGAAATAAACAGGACACTCACCGTCAGCCGGGCTGCCACCACAACAGGATTTTTGGAAAAACATTAAATTTGTTGACTTTTGACCATTTATAGCTCTACAGTAGGTTTATGATCAAAGAGTTTATTAGAGCACAACATTGTTTACAAGCGTACAAAGTTCTTAATAGATACTGCACCAAATTAATGCATTTAACTTTAAAATGTACAAAATTTTCTTCCGGGGGTGCATCAACGGAGTGTGTTGCATTTAACTGATACTTTCGACTTTCAACTTTGCAATGGTTACAAATAACTTTGGTGCTATCAACTCTGACATCTGGTAGAAATTTAAAATGAAAATGTCATTTTTCTATTCCGCCAGTTCTTTTCTGTTCCAATTCATGTGAGCGCTGCAGCAGTCTTACGCCAAACCCAAATGCTCTCATTGGTCCACTTAGTGTACAGTCTCAGGGTGCTGGATTTGGGGTGAAACCCTCCATCCATGTGTCTTGACGTCACTGGCCTCTGTCTCCTCCTTTGGCCAGTGTATTATACCATTGGGGTATCTGATGAATGGCAGGGCGTATGTGTTGATGGCTCAGATCTTGTTATTCCTATTCAGCTGACTTTTCATTCATTTCATTTCACGTATTTGGCTGTAGAGGACATCCTTGCTGCCTCCTCATGGTTTCTGTTAGCCTGTGGGATCTTGAGGAATTTGTAGCTGTCCTGAACATCTGCATGTTAACTTCTGGTAGCTCAACTCCCTCGGTTCTGATCTCTTTCTCTCTTTTGATACCATCCGACCACACTTGTCCGGATGACAATCAAAGGTCGCTGCTATAGATCCTGGAAGTGTGGATCAGTGAGTCGATGTCTCGCTACAACTTGATGTCATCCATGTAGAGTAGGTGACTGATGGTTGTTCCACTTCAGAACCGGTATCCATAGCTAGTCTTTGTAATTTTCTGGCAGAGGGGGGTTCAAGCCTAGGCAGAACCTTGGTATAAGCTACACTTAAAGGTGACTTGTGCAATTGGCTTTGAGTTGGCTTCCAGACTTGTTTTCCACAGCCCCTTTGAGTTCTTGAGGAAGGCTGTTAGTGTCCTGTCCTGTACATTTCCAAGCATTCCAGTATCCATGTATGTGGCATTGAGTCGTAGGCTTTTCTGTAGTCAATCCAGACGGTGCACAGATTGGTCTGCCTGGTCTTGCAGTCTTGAGTGACTGCTCTATCGACCAGTAGCTGGTGCTTGGCTCCCCCGGTATTACTTCCAATTCCCGTCTGTGCCCTGATCATGTATTGAGGTATGTGCCTACTCATCGTAGCCACTATGATGCCTGACAGGAGCTTCCATGTTGTGCAGAAGCAGATTATTGGCCAGTAGTTGGATGAGATTGTTCCCTTCCGGGGATCCTTCATGATCAGGACTGTCCGTCCTTGGGTTAATGACTCTGGGTGGGTGCCATCCATCAGCACTTGGTTCATTTGTGCTGCAAGGTGTTCATGGAGTGTTAGTTTCTTCAGTCAGTAGATGTGCATCATGTCAGGGCTTGGTACTGTCCTGCTCTTCATATGTGACACTCTTTCGTAGATGTCTGCCATTGTAACAGTTTGGGAGATTGCTGCTCCCTCTCCCATATGTTTTTCCAATACTGTTCAGTCTCAGCCCTGGTGGATCTGAGAGTACACTGGATGGTTTGGTGGTTATTCTCCTGGCTTCTGCTTCTCCCTTGTATCTCTTTAGGCGGGTAGCCAGAGCAGTAAGTCTTTGTTTGGCTGTCTCCAGTGCCTCATATATAGACATCTCCCTGATTACCTGTGGTCCTGGCCGTAGCATATTTGTTGTACCTCATCAATCTCTAGATGTAATAGCAGTCACTGAGCTAGGAATTGTTTCTTTGTCAGTGTTAATGATGGGTTTTAAAGCATCCATATATCCCAAAGTCTGCATATAACCCCTCTCACCGGGATTGCTTGTATAGTAGCAAGGACTAGTGATGCAGCAATTTCACAATTAACCGTGCGTTAAAACATCATGGTTAATTAATCGTAAATGCTCCACTACACTGAGTGTTTATGTTGCAGGGAAAGAAATTGTTACAACTTGCACGAAACAAAAACAAAAATGTTACATGAGGCAATTGTACACTGGCTTAAATATATTAAATATGTCAGAGGGACCAAACTGTGAAGCTTTATTTCCACCAAAGAAACGGCAGAAGTCCGCAGTGTGGGAGCATTTCGGGTACACCAAGTCTGACCAGGAGGTTATTAAAGATGACAGATCACCTGTTCAAAAACTTGCCGTTAAAAGGTTGCTGCTAAAGAAGAGAATACGTACATCAAATTTGATGTAGCACCTGCAGAATTACCACCCAGCTTTGCACACCCAAGTAAAGGTTGCTTAATACATAATAAACGAGTTAAATAACAAGGCAAGTTGGTAGGGAATTAAAATCAGTGTCGTAGTGGTGAGAGTCAAGCTTTCAGTGCAACGAAATCAAACAAAGCAGTATGTAGCCTTTCAGACCCACTGCAACAACAGCACTACTGCGCTATGAAACCCGTTATTTTCAATGGCAACAGGGCAGTTTGTTGTGTCGAGCAATGCACACCGCACGGAGAGCCCGTGCGCACTCCACTGTCAAAGTAGTTGTACTTTTATGCTGAACCCAGCTTCCAGCGCAAATCGCTTCTTTTCAGAAAAGGAATTCATGGAAGACAGCACGTCAAGACCTTCAGTCACTGAATATTTAAAGTTACATCCTGTTGCCTCCTCCTGTCTGTGTTGAGAAAATGTTAGGCTTTATATGTTAATATGCCAGGTGTAAAACACACTAACATAACATCAGGAACTTATAAACATCCAGGACTACCATAATAACACAGATAAGAGATGTTCTCAATTTCTTTTCACTAAAACTTATATGTATGGTTGAGAGTTAATGACAATAATAATAATAAATTAAAGCTGCAAGCAGCGTTGGGCGGGCCCTCGCACTTGTAGCGCGTCCGCGTGTGAGCCGGTCGAGTTGCATATTCTGGAGCTCTGCCGGTGCGGCTGTGAATTTCCTACGCGGTTCCGACGCCGCATGAAGGTGCTATATGTCACTTCCTGTGTCCCCTATGTGGAGCTACATAGCACTTGCCGCTATGAATATAAATCGGTATTGACGTGTAGATGTCTGCGGGGTGGGAGAGTTATCAAGCACGTAAAGTTTGTTTCAGATGTGAACATGTACACTGAACAATAATGTACCCAAACAATAAAATAAATTCCTTTTATATTTCCCTGCCTTGTTGTTTATGTGTACATACAGAGGAAGAATGTGAGAACAGCACACATTTCATCGTTACTGTGTGTTAGAGCATGGGAGAACAGTGGATACTTTTAATACAGCCCACACCCCTAATACTGTGTAAC
>NC_060155.1:41571-46639 GCF_021292245.1 Micropterus dolomieu | reverse complement strand
GGGGACTGGCTAGCTACAGTAGCTAAAGACTGATCTACCAAGGTGCGGAGCCGGACTTCTAAATCACTGAGCCTCGCCTCCATGTCTATAAATAAACTACACTTATTACATGTACCATTACCGCTAAAGGAGGCAGAGGAGTAACTGAACATCTGACACACCGAGCAGGAGAAAGTAGGAGAGAGAGAGGGAGAAGGAGAAGCCATCGCTAGCTGCTAAGCTAAAGTCGCTAACGGCTAAGCTAAAGTACTATAGCGTCAGCTACCAAAACTTTAGAACAAGTATGAGATTGAACAGCAGTCACTAAAAGATGGAAAGAACTGTGAGTGCTTAAGCAAAATTACTGTAAAGAATAAGTGTTTAGCGAACAGTTGGCCGCTGTAATCAAACAAATGTAACTGTTATTTAGCGAGAGCAGCACAACACGGTACCAACACACAAGCACCGGAAACGGAAATGAGTCGACACGCTTACCGCAATACGTCAGCAATACGTCAGCCCTCATAACACCTGAGCAGTGCCACAGACTGATCGACTCCATGCCACGCCGCATTGCTGCAGTAATTCAGGCAAAAGGAGCCCCAACTAAGTATTGAGTGCTGTACATGCTCATACTTTTCATGTTCATACTTTTAAGTTGGCCAATATTTCTAAAAATCCTTTTTTTGTATTGGTCTTAAGTAATATTCTAATTTTCGGAGATACTGAATTTGGGATTTTCATTAGTTGTCAGTTTTAATCATCACAATTAAATGAAATAAACATTTTAAATATATCAGTCTGTGTGTAATGAATGAATATAATATCCAAGTTTCACTTACTTACGAATTACTGAAATAAATCAAGTTTTTGATGATATTCTAATATGACCAGCACCTGTACATTCAGTCGATCCACTACTGTCTGCCACACTTTTTTTCACTGTTTTATTACTGTCCCCATGTTACTTTTCTTTTGCTTTTTTTAAAATTATTATTATTTTTTTTACATGTTATTTATTTTATTGTCTTTTATTCCACGTAAACCTCCTCGCTGTTGCTCACTGTGTGTGAAGTATGGTGCACGCGTTGTCTTCTCCAATTATGAAACCTAATAATCTCAAACTATGACCTACCATATTACCAAAATGTAGGCTACCTGTGATATTTTAATGCAGGCTTATGAAAAATATGCAAAACACATACATAAGAACATGGAATAACTGAAAAAACACCTTGGTTTCTGATCGACGTGACCGCTGACTGAACAGATAACACAGCTGGATTAACCAAGCCACTATCTTGGTTTTGTGAAACAGCCCTTAGAATGCTGCTTTGAGGACTGCTACTCTACCAATAGTTTTGAAGTAGATATGGCCAACCTGCAAGAAGTGGTTCATCACAGCAAGGAACTTGTAAACATGTAAAGTTTGGTGCAAATGTGAGAATGTACATTAAGGTACAACCTCTTCCTGTTTGATGGCAACTAATCGATTTTTGATGGTGAAGCATGGAACTTTGCCGCCACGGACATGCTGTTAACCGAAAATTTCACAAGCTTCATAACATGGCATCATCACTGTGTTATGGCTTTTCTGTGACACTTTTGAAGTTGATATGGCCAGTTTACATGGAGTTGTTCATCATAGCGTAAATCTTGTCATTTCCTCTAGCCAGTAGGTGGTGCTATGACATTGAGTGAATGTTGGAATATGAATGTTTTCAAGGCGGGACTCTTACCATATGTGTCAAAAGTGGTACAGATGTGAGCATGTACACTGAAATTATAACAACTTCCTGTTTCATGGCAAAACCTTGAAATTCGACACCACGCCACAGGCAACCCCGGTTGACCAAAACTCACCATTTGTACAATGTTTAATCATGAATGGGATTAGAATGAACAGCAAAAAATTTAAGTTGGCTAATTATCTAGTGTGTAAGTCGTAAAACGTGACGATTAAATTCAAAATGGCCGGCTTCCTGTTGGGTGTCGGCCCGCCTAGCATATGTGTAAAGTTGTGTATGTTTTCAAACACGTTTAGGCCGTCAACAATGCGATTCATTTGCAGAAAAATGTATTTTGTTCAATGCACTGGTCTACATGCTTATTCAAAGATGTATGTGTATACTGTATTGATGCACAAACACAAGTTATAAAAGAGTTTGAAGAGTTGGTGTATTGCTTTTTTAGTATAAGATTTTGTGGATAGTGAGTAGAGTTTGGCAAAATAGCCTAAAATTTCAAAAATTGGGCCTGAACAATCAGAAACTGCAATATTGTCGCCATCATGGGAAGCCAACATAAGGAATGAGCAGTGCAGCTTAGAAGTCTCAAGGCATCCAATTGAGCTATTCATCCAGACACCCAGTGCTGTCTCAAATTGATGCTTTGTAGATAGAAAAGTGCATTTGCCATCAAAATAAAGCGTATAGGTGTCATTTTGGTAGTTTTAGTTTTACATTTTTTTGCATTAAGTTTCAACACCACACAGCTGTGTGAAGTTGAAAGCCAGTCATTTAACACTGTCGGCCAAGTTGGGATTCAAACCCATGAATGAACCCACACTTTTGTTGTCTTTGCTCTTTATTATTATTGTGAGAGCTGTAGCTCCATTTTAAACTGCATAAAAGATGTTGATCTTTCCAAGTTGTATTTGGTGTTTGCTTAAAAATGTTTATGAGCTATGACCTTCCAAAGTTAAAGGTTTTACAGCTTTTAGTATAATTTATCAGTGTCGCAAGACCACCTAGAGTGTGGAGAAATGGATTTGGTAGACCAAAATTCTTTTTTGGAAACTGCTGCCAGTCGCGTAGATTCATCTCCATAATCCAGTCGTGGGTTTGAATACCACCTCCGGCAACAACGATAATTGCTTTCACCTGTATGGTGATTGAACATAATGAAACCAACAAACTAAAGATGATTCCTAACTCAAAATGACAGCTGAAAAGCTTTTTTTTTAAAAGCAAATGCACTTTTCTATCAACAAATTATCAAATTGTCACTTCCTGAGCAGTCAGCTTGAATAGCTCAATTGGTTAGAGCATTAGCTTAGCTTAGCATATCTGAATCTAAACCCAGGTTTGAATCCCATCTCTACCAGCAATGCTAATTGCTTTCAACTTTAAACACCTGTGTAGTGTTCAATTCCAACTGACTTGCAGTGGGTTTTTTTTATATTTTTATATTTTTAGTCTTTCTAAATGCAATCAATGGTTACATGGATATCAGTGTTTAAAATAGTTGATAGCTCTATCTATCTGAATTGACAACAGTGAACTGGACCTCAAAAAAGTATATTTACAAGCTAAACAGTGGTGTGCCAGGTATTTTTGGTCATTGAGCGCCCTCTGTTGGTACTTTGGAGGCATTTCATGTTCATTCAAAACCAGAGCAATGTAGAACATTAAAAGCATTTGTCTTGTAGCGTATCTTAATAGTGCAGTGGTTAAGGACTTTCCCTTCACATTCATAGATTGAAGGAACATATCCTGGTCACGGCATTCCAATTCTGAAAGAATTTTTTTTTTCTGCAAATACAACGTATTTTTGACGGCGTAAACATTCTTGAAAATTTACTAAACTTTGCTCACACCCTAGGCGGGTCAACAACCACCAGGAAGTCAACTATTTTGGATTTATTTGTGATATTTGGTGATTTACACACACCGCACTTTAATGAACTCCTCCAAGAGAATTAGTTCAATTGACTTACACCATCGATGATTACACATTGTACAAATGGTGAGTTTTGGTTGAACAGGGGTGCCCGTGGCTTGGCGTAGAATATCAATGATTCGCCACGAAACAGGAAGTTGTTATAACTTAAGTGAACATGCTCACATCTGTAACAAATTTGACATGTGTGATAACAGTCCTACCTTGAACACATCCGTATGCCAACATTCACTCAAAGTCATAGCGCCATGCGTTATGCTGTGATATGTTGGCAATATCAACATCAAAACTGTCCCAGAAAATCCTTAACACAGTGATGATGCTATGTTGTGAAGCTCGTGAGTTTTCAGTTAACAGCGTATCCGTGGCGGCAAAGTTCCATGCTTTGCCAAGAAACAGGAAGTTGTTGTATCTTCACTGTACATGCTAAAATCTGTCCCACCCTCAACACATCTACAAGCTCATATTCACTCATAGTCATAGTGCCTCCTACTGGCAATAGGGAGTGACTACTTCTCTGCTGTGATGCAAAACTTTTTGTAGGTTGGCCATATCTACTTCAAAACTATCTAGAATAGTCACACATTGATGATGTTATGTTGTAAAGCTTCTGAGTTTTCCTTAACCGGTGTGTGCTTTGCGTGGCAGCAAAGTACCATGCTGCGCCATGAAACAGGAAGTTGTTATAACTATGCTGCATATGCTCAAATCAATACCATACATTATGTGATTGATGATGATGCCCCCAACACATCTACATGCCAAAATTCTGTTATAGTCATAGCGCCACCTACTGGCAACAGGAAGTAAGCGCTGTGTGACACTCATGCGATTAACATACATTTTCTCAATTTGTTCCAAACTTGATGTACTGGGACATAACATATAGTTACTGTGTGCTCCTTAAAACTATCTAGAATAGTCACACATTGATGATGTTATGTTGTAAAGCTTCTGAGTTTTCCGTAACCGGTGTGTGCTTTGCGTGGCAGCAAAGTACCATGCTGCGCCATGAAACAGGAAGTTGTTATAACTATGCTGCATATGCTCAAATCAATACCATACATTATGTGATTGATGATGATGCCCCCAACACATCTACATGCCAAAATTCTGTTATAGTCATAGCGCCACCTACTGGCAACAGGAAGTAAGCGCTGTGTGACACTCATGCGATTAACATACATTTTCTCAATTTGTTCCAAACTTGATGTACTGGGACATAACATATAGTTACTGTGTGCTCCTTAAAACTATCTAGAATAGTCACACATTGATGATGTTATGTTGTAAAGCTTCTGAGTTTTCCGTAACCGGTGTGTGCTTTGCGTGGCAGCAAAGTACCATGCTGCGCCATGAAACAGGAAGTTGTTATAACTATGCTGCATATGCTCAAATCAATACCATA
>NC_060155.1:33085-41551 GCF_021292245.1 Micropterus dolomieu | reverse complement strand
TAAGCGCTGTGTGACACTCATGCGATTAACATACATTTTCTCAATTTGTTCCAAACTTGATGTACTGGGACATAACATATAGTTACTGTGTGCTCCTTAAAACTATCTAGAATAGTCACACATTGATGATGTTATGTTGTAAAGCTTCTGAGTTTTCCGTAACCGGTGTGTGCTTTGCGTGGCAGCAAAGTACCATGCTGCGCCATGAAACAGGAAGTTGTTATAACTATGCTGCATATGCTCAAATCAATACCATACATTATGTGATTGATGATGATGCCCCCAACACATCTACATGCCAAAATTCTGTTATAGTCATAGCGCCACCTACTGGCAACAGGAAGTAAGCGCTGTGTGACACTCATGCGATTAACATACATTTTCTCAATTTGTTCCAAACTTGATGTACTGGGACATAACATATAGTTACTGTGTGCTCCTTAAAACTATCTAGAATAGTCACACATTGATGATGTTATGTTGTAAAGCTTCTGAGTTTTCCGTAACCGGTGTGTGCTTTGCGTGGCAGCAAAGTACCATGCTGCGCCATGAAACAGGAAGTTGTTATAACTATGCTGCATATGCTCAAATCAATACCATACATTATGTGATTGATGATGATGCCCCCAACACATCTACATGCCAAAATTCTGTTATAGTCATAGCGCCACCTACTGGCAACAGGAAGTAAGCGCTGTGTGACACTCATGCGATTAACATACATTTTCTCAATTTGTTCCAAACTTGATGTACTGGGACATAACATATAGTTACTGTGTGCTCCTTTGCACCACATAGGGGACACAAGAAGTGACGTTTAAGTATTTTGTGCAGCTTCCAAAGTGCGTGACAATTCAGAGCTGCATCGGGAGCACTGCAGGAGCAGTGGTAGCAGTCACAGCTAACAGCTCTCACACGCATTTACTTTAGGAAATGCCCAGTCTCGTATTAATAGTAATATAAAATCAACCATTACAGGTGTCAGCAATGAAAGTAATAGCATCTCGTGAAAAATATGTACAATTTGAAGTTGAATATAAGTTTATAGGACAAACAGTGCAGGAGAAGATAGATGCCAAAAATGGGGTTATATATAATAAAGAAATAAAGAATAAAGAGCGAGGAGAACAGCAGCGTGAGAGCTGCAGCTCTAACACTAATAATTAAAAAAATTGTTTAAAGTTGAAATGATGAATGTAGCTGAATGTATGCAGAAGTAGTAGCATTGCAAAGTGGAAGTTTTGACTTACATTGTAAAAACTTGTTTAAAAAAAAGCTTAATATTTTAAAAAGTAGAAAAGGTAGAAAAAAGTTGAATACAAGCTCACTTGTCCCTTAAAGAGCTTAACAGTTTAATAGTTGAAGTATGAAGAAGTTGAAACATGCAAAAAAAACATACGGAAGAAGACTTGACTTATAAAAATAAAGAGCAAGGAAAACAAAAGTGTTAGAGAGCTAATAATAGAGAGCTCCATTACCTGGTCTGAGGAACTCTTAACACTTTTCAGTCCTCACATGAATCAGTGCTTCTCTTTCGTCTACTTTTCTCATGGCTTCTCCGCATTTTTTTAGGCCTAAGTAGTCATTTGAGGAATAAAAGAGAACTTTGATGGTAAAGTGCTGTAATATGCTGGCCTAATGAAGGTTAAATACAGAATCTATTGTACTGTCTATCTCCCCATTTGGAAAACTAAATATTACACTCAGCACCCTTTTCAACCCCTCCTCCAGGTGTGATGAGAACAGCTCTAGCCAACATGGACCGCGAGGTGAAAGGGGAGTACCAGGTTCTTCTCCAAGCCAAGGACATGAGAGGTCAGCTGGGGGGGCTGGCCTCAACCACAACCATAAACATCACTATTAGTGATGTCAACGACAACCCACCACGCTTCGCTAAGAGTAAGAAAGTGTCAACAATGACATGGGTCGGACGGGGACAAAAATTCAACCCTGGTACTGTAGCCACACCAGCCCACATTACCATACATCCCCACACAAGAACACACGCATTCACTACTTACATTTGTGTACATATATATATAAGCATTACCGTCTGTGACAGATTGGTGACAGTAATGTATGTGACTGGCAAATGATGTTTAATAGTTTTTAGTCTCTGTTGACTTTCTTTATCAGCAGTGGGCTATGTTTTATAAAGTGGACGAAATGACACTGCAGTCACAATTCTGTTGTCAGCTGCAGGTGCGCCGCAGGTGGTGAAGGCTTGTTATCATCTACATCTGCACCTGCGTGTTCACTGCTGTTTACCTGGTCTGTGGGTCCGTGCTTGTAAAAGATCTGCCATGTCCGCGTCTTATACCATAAAAGATAGATCTGTGTTTCTCTTCAAAATGCTAAATTAAGTCGCCAAATATACTTGGGCGGCCGTTAATATACCCGGGCGGCCCCGCCCAAGTAAAGCTGTGTGTGAAACACTAATCTGACCGGCCCACCCCAAAACAAATGGTCTGGCCTTTGTCAGAATTGCCAAATGGCCAATCCATCGCTGATGACATCTAATTGGTTGATTGTGTGGACTTATTAGCTTTTTGCTCTCTTTCCCTATCTTATGTCATTCTATCAGGTATTTTCCATTTGTGGGTGCCAGAGTCAGCATCAGTTGGCTCAGCAGTGGGTCATATTCAAGCCCACGATTTGGATGCTGGCAGCAATGCAGAGGTGGATTATGCCATTGTTCCAGGAGAAGAGGGCAACATGTTTGACATCATCAGCAACAGCCAAAGTCATGAGGGAGTTGTAGTCTTGAAAAAGGTACATTAACTCATTTTCAGCTGCACATTAGCTGCTTTGACAACAATACACATACTGTACTGTACCAGCTTGATATTCATGATGATCCATTGGATTTTGTATTCTCAAAAAAAATTGCCACATCTCAAATAATAGCAGGGAGTGTGGCTGATATGCCAGCCAACACTGGGAGTCTGCAGTGGGATGATCTGTATGATAATGCATAAATTCAGCATAATGTACATTTCCATGACATTTCCATGTCATACTATTGCTCATTTTGTCAGCAAATGTTTAGATTTAGGGGGTTTTCTCACAGTTCAGCGGGTATCTTTGACAAGAATGAATGAATAAAAAATTAACGTGCATATTTGCCACTATATTATTATTATGGCATTACTACCTACAGCACCAACTATACTGAAGGCTAGTTCAAATTCGCAATTAAATGTCCTCGTTGTGTGAACATTATAACGTTTCCGACAGGAAAGAAGGAGAAGACAGCAAGCAATCATTCTGCACCTCCATTTCAGGAGAAACCAAAGATGTATGTGGCAGTGTGCTTCTATAGTGGCCCTCTGTTTGAAAAGTTGATCTGTCACTGGAGATATAATTATAATTGTGTCCTTATTTCACTACATTTCAGAAACAGAATCAGCTTTATTACCAGGTATGTGTACACATATGAGGAATTTGACTCTGGATTGTACATTTCTCACAATGTGCTTACTCATACAAAAATACAAAATCACAATAATAAAAATAAATTAAAATCAGACACAGACTTAAGTGTAGACAACACAAATACACACACTATGAACAAAAACATTATAGACATATTGACAAATAGTGCAGTGACCAGAGTGCAAAGGATGCAGGAGTATGCACATGTCGAAGGTGGATGTTATCTACAGGTACATATACATGCATACATGTACACAGTACAATGAAGCATAGTGCAAAGGATGCTGGAATAAGTATTTTGTGCAGGAATAATGACTTGAGGTAGGTGAATTTGGTATACAGTATCTACAATATGACAATATAATAGTATGAACAGATCTGAAATAGAGAATGGTGAATAAATAATAAGTGTTAGCCAGTAAACATGCTGATTAGAGGCAGAGTTACTGGGTTATTGCACAGGAATTGTTCCTGACACCGTGAGTCAGAAATCAGGAGTTCATCAGAGTGATGGCTTGTGGGAAGAAACTGTTGTTGAGTCTGTTGGTTTTGGTGTACAGTGCTCTGTAGCACCTACCAGAGCTGAGGAGCTGGAACAGGTTGTGTCCGGGGTGAGATGGATCTGCAGTGATGTTTCCTGCCCGTTTCCTGACTCTGGAAATGTACAAGTCCTGAATGGAGGGCAGGTTGGCACCGATTATCTTTTCTGCAGTCCTGACTGTCTGCTCCTGTCCTTTTTGGTGGCTGATCCAAACTAGACAGTGATGGACGTGCAGAGGACAGACTGGATGATGGCTGTGTAGAACTGTGTAGAAGTGGATCAGCAGCTCCTTAGGCAGGTTGAGCTTCCTGAGCTGGTGCAGGAAATGCGTCCTCTGCTGGGCCTTCTTGATGATAGTGTCCGTGTTGGGCTCCCACTTCAGGTCCTGGGAAATAGTGGAACCCAGAAACCTGAAGGATTCCACAGCAGACACAGGGCTATTGAGTATGGTGATGGGGGACAGAGTGGGGGGGGCTCTGCCTGAAGTCCACGTTCATCTCCACAGTTTTGAGCGTGTTAAGCTCTAGGTTGTTCTGACCGCACCAGAGAGCCAGCTGATCAACCTCCCGTCTGTAGGCCGACTTATCACAGTCCTGGATGAGGCCGACGACCGTTGTGTCGTCAGCAAACGTCAGGAGTTTGACAGATGGGTCTCATGAGGTGCAGTCGTTAGTGTAGAGGGAGAAGAGCAGTGGGGAGAGCACACACCCCTGTGGGGCGCCAGTGCTGATAGTCCGGGTGCTGGATGTGATGTTTACCAGCCTCACCTGCTGACTCCTGTCAGTCAGGAAGTTTGTGATCCACTGACAGGTGGAGGCTGGCACAGTGAGCTGGGTGAGTTTGGTACTGAGGATGTCCGGGATCCTTGCATATGTCCCTAGAGAGTCAAGGTGTTGCAGGATGTAATGCAGTCCCAAGTTGACTGAATCATCCACTGACCTGTTAGCCCTGTAGGCAAACTGCAGGGGGTCCAGCAAGGGGCCTGTAATGTCCTTCAGGTGGGCCACCAGTCTTTCAAAGGACTTCATGACTTACAGATGTCAGCGCGACAGGCCTGTTGTCATTTAGTCCAGAGATGGAGGGTTTTTTGGCGACTGGGATGATTGTGGAGTGTTTGAAGCAGGAGGGAACTTCACACAGCTCCAGTGATCTCTTGAAGATCTGTGTGAAGATGGAGGCCAGCTGGTCTGCGCAGATTTTCAAGCAGGATGGAGACACACCGTCTGGGCCAGGAGCCTTCCTGATCTTCTGCCTTTGGAAGAGGTGGATCACATCCTTTTCACAGATCTTGAGTGCAGGTGAGTGGGTGGCAGTGTGTCAGAGGGGGAAGGTGACTGTTTGAAGATGGTGTTCGAGTGGGGGAGAGGTGTGACTCTGGGCTTTTCAAACCTAAAGTAAAAGCCATTCAGCTTGTCTGCCAATCGTTGAGTACCAGCAGTGTTGGGGGATGGTCTCCTGTAGTTAGTGAGTGTGTCCGCAGGCCTCTCCACACTGACGCAGTATCATTGGCTGCAAAGCTGTTATTTAGCTTTTCACATAGCACCTCTTTGCTGCTTTGACCTCCTTAGTCAGAGTGTTCCTGACCTGGTTATACAGGACTGTGTTCCCACTTCTGAAGGCCTCCTCCTTGGTCTGACGAAGCTGCCTGAGTTTTGCTGTGAACCAGGTTTTAGTCGGCACACACGTGTCCTCACAAAAACGGATGTAAGATGTTACAGTGTCAGTTAGTCCGTCTAGGTCAGTGGCTGCAGCCTCAAAAACACTCCAGTCAGTACAGTCAAAGCAGGCCTGTAACTCCAGCTTTGACTCGTTGGTCCATCTTTTCACACTCTTTACAACAGGTTTAGCAGATTTCAGTTTTTCCCAAGGCGGCACAGGGAACAGAGCAACAGGCGTCCTTTAATGTAGTGTAGCAGTGGTCCAGTGTTAGTGTCCCTGGTGGGACACTTAATATGTTGTCTGTACTTTTGGGAGTAAAGTGTATTTGGAGGTAGATCAGGTAGAACAAGATGGCGCCATTGTGTGTGGCTTGCCGTCTGTCACTGTCACTGCTGTGTGTTTTTGCTGTTTGTTTTGCTTTTTGCCCGGGATGTCGACTCTCTGCTGGTGTATGATCGCCAAACACTGCTGGATCTGCGATTGTCTGCTGAAAATTTAGTAAAATTGGATGATGGTGGACGTGAAACCTTGCCCCCACTCCTGGCGAGGCTCCCGACTCACCTTTGGCACGCCCTGGCTCCACCTTCTCGCCGTGAGCGCCGACGAAAGCGCACCCGCCGCCGGGGAAAACATAGTGGCGGGCTGGTGAGGTTGAAGGCCCGTCTTGCATGGTGTTCTACGCCTTTTTGGACTGAGTTTGGAGTCGTGCCTAGCCTTGTTATTCCTCGACGCTCGCTGGACCCTGTCGGCGCCTAGCTGATACCTGTCGTCGGCCCGGAAGAGATGTTCCAGCCCCGTGGCCCCTGCTCTCCTCGTCCCCGCTGGCACGGAGTAACTTGCGATCTCTGTGTCGGGTTTCACGAACATCCAGCGCCGCGGATCCGCCAGGTTTGGGCTGGTAAATGCTAGATCTCTAGCAAATAAGTCTTTTGTCTTAAAGGATTTTTTCACGTCCCGAGGATTGGATTTCCTCTGTGTAACTGAGGCATGGCTGAGTGATGGTGATTCCAGCGCTTTCACAGAATTTTTACACCATGATTGCTGCTACCTTAACTCCCCGCGAAAATCTGGCCGAGGAGGAGGAATAGCGACTGTATATAAGAGTCATTATAAATGTAAGCAGATATTGCTGTCATCCGCTTTCAGCAGCTTTGAGCTGAGTTTATTTGAGATTGGTCGCTCTCACACAGTGTTGTGTGCTGTGGTCTATCGGCCCCCCAAGTACAATAAGGACTTTTTAAATGATTTTTCTGATTTTCTGGCTGAAATCATGCCTAAATATGATCATGTTCTTATTGTTGGGGATTTTAATGTTCATGTGTGTTGTCCTGATAAGCCAATGACAAAGGGTTTTCTAAACCTCATTGATTCTTTTAATCTTGTGCAATCTGTGTCTGGACCCACACAAGAACATGGACACACTTGATCTTGTTTTATCATATGGCTTGCCTGTTCTTAATCTAGAGATATGTGACGCAGTGTTTTCTGACCATATGCCTGTATTATTTGAGACTGCTCTTGCCTGTCATACATTTAAACCTCGCGCTGCTGCACAGCGCTGTCGCATGATTAACCCTTCCGCTGCTGCTCAGTTCTCGGCTGTTTTCAGTCAGAACATCATCACTCCTGAGTCTGTATTGCACACAGAAGAGCTTAGCTCATGGTTTCACTCCACCTGCCAAACTGTTTTAGACACTGTGGCTCCATTAAAATCCAGGCAGCCTAAAACTAAATCTGAGCCCTGGCTAAATGACATGACTCATGCTACCAGACGTGAGTGCCGTAGAGCTAAGCGCAAGTGGAAGGACAAACTGCAGGTGTCTCTTCAAATGTTAAGGGATTGTTGGCGTCATTTCCAGGAAACTGTGAAAGATGCTAAAAGAAAACATTTCTCAGATATTATTCTGGCAAATTGTCACAAGCCTCGTGTTTTGTTTAACACCATTGACTCACTTTTAAATGCCCCGCAGAATGCTTGTATGGAGGCATCCCCTGCTATGTGTGAAAATTTCCTTTGCTTTTTTATTGATAAGGTCACTTCTATTAGGTCTCAAATCACCTTCAGCTTCAGACCCTTCAATCTCTGTCCCCTGCTCGGCTGTTTTTGATCATTTTGAGCCGGTTGCATTTGACACAGTGGATCATGAAATATTGATTTCACGTTTAAGGTAGTGGGTGGGCATCAGTGGCATAGCACTGGAGTGGTTTAGGTCATACTTAGCAGCTCGAACTTTTTGTGTTAGCGTAGGTGAATTTGTATCCTCCTCTGCTCCTCTCTTGTGTGGGGTCCCACAGGGCTCAGTCCTCGGCCCTCTACTTTTCTCTTTGTATTTGCTTTCACTTGGTTCCATACTTAGAAATTACGGCATTTCATTCCACTGTTATGCAGATGACAGTCAGATTTATGTACCTCTTAAAAAGAAAAATGATAACTCTGTTGGACAATTACTCAATTGTCTCGACGACATCAAGGCCTGGATGGCTCTGAACTTTTTAAATTTTAATGATAAAAAAACAGAAGTGATGGTTTTTGGAGGCACCACTGGGACCCCGCCTGTAGATCTGGGCTCCCTGGCACCCTATATTAAACCTAGCATTACAAACCTAGGCGTTAAAGTGGACCCTGAGCTTAAATTTGACAGTCAAATCAAAGATGTTGTCAAATCAAGCTTCTTTCATTTGAGGCAGCTGGCCAAAATAAAGCCAATTCTGTCAAGACAACATTTTGAAACGGCAATCCACGCCTTTATAACTACACGGCTGGACTACTGTAATTCACTATATGTGGGGGTTAGTGGGTCCTCCATCACCCGTCTCCAGATGATACAAAA
>NC_060155.1:17245-32985 GCF_021292245.1 Micropterus dolomieu | reverse complement strand
AAAAGTGTAGCTTGAAGTGATGAAGTGTAGTCTTAACCAATTTTATAATAAACACACAAATGAACAGCTGTAATGCCTCCTCTTCTCTTTCATTTCCTCTTACAGAGCTACCACTTTCCTACTTTCTGTTGTTCAGTGAGAAACGTGTGCTCCAGCTAGCATATTGGAGATCTATGAGATATTCTGGTTTTGAACTGCCCGTGGGAGGAATGTACATGTAAATATCTGTACATTCTTGATTAAAAGTCATGTGAAATCTCTTTTATCTTTCGTCTCCTCAATTCGGGTGTGTTTCCAAAACGTCTCTGGTGAATCTCGCGGACTCGACTCGCAAGCATCGGTATGCACAGATTTGATTGGCTGAGCAGCGTCACATGAGACGATTGGAGCACATGCGATTGGTCTGTGAGTTTCCTGGTCCTCTAAACCAGTACAGTAAATGCTAGAAAAGCTGCGCGGGTTAAAATAGAAACGCTCCGTCACGAGGTAGTAAGTCTCAATAATAAATGGGCTGTAGGTCGGCGGTCCAGAGAGGACGGCGGCTGGGTCCGGATCCGGACCGCGGTCCGCCTATTAGTGACCTCTGCTCTAGCAGCTGGATAGAGGTTCAGTGAACTCTTAAGGGGGGAGGAGTGATTGATGGGTGTGTAAAAAGTGAACCCTCCTATGGAATTTGACCTCTGACCCAGTGTTAGGGGGGAGTAGTGATTAGTGTTTATGAAGGGACTGAACCCTTCTATGGTGTCCTACAGCACTGTGCCCTTATATGGATTGGAGCTTTAGATTGCAGACTCAAACCCTTATATGGTATTTAGCAGATACCTAAACATGTCCTATTTAAGCTGTGTTTGATGTACAGAGAGACAGAGTGGCCATCGGGCTGGGTCACTCTCCAAGCTGCTGCAGAGCTTGTAATTGATGCTGAACTCCTTGATGTAATAAACTTTTATGATCAAGAACAGTGTCAAGCGGATTTCTTCTCAACACATCATCGCAGCATTATTGTTCGGACACCACACCGGCGTGCTTATATACGGCTCCAGTTACGCCGTCACACGCTACCGTTCTAGCAACGCCAATAGGATTGGAGTAGTTTCATTCATTATTTCAGCCCTGCCACGCCCAGAGGCGTTCCCATAGTGTCGTCACCGACGCAGTTCGAGTTCCCTCAAAGGGGAAAGACTGAAACAGACTGATATTTTCATTCTTTGTTAACATCACTCAGTACTGTGGTGTCAGATATTGACTTTGCTGTTGTTAATATTCATTTTGCTGCTCTATAAACAGCATTTAGTTGAATTTAGAATATTTAATACAAACCCTATATTGAATTTAAAAACAACCAGGCAGCCACTATGCGCACTTCAATATTTTTTATGTATGGCAATTGATATCATCATCTCAATATATAACAATGTTATTGCAGCTTTTCCTCTCATTGTACAGGCCTACCTCACGCCCTCGTTCGCTTCATGTCTTATTTGGTCTATTGGTTGTTTGCTGGGATGGCATGAGCACGCAAAATGGTCATAGGCTCGGTTACATTTCATTTAAAGCCAGAGATAGTAACTGTGTCCGTTGTGGTAATGCTAATAAGTTAAATATATATATATATATATATATATATATATATACATACACACACACACACACACACACACACACACACACACACACACACACACACACACACATATTTATATATATGTATATATGTGTCATGCTTCAAAACAGCTACTCCTACTTTCTGCCATAATGTAAATATTCAAGCTTACAGTGTGCAAGCGGTGTGCATTTAATTAGACATTCTCATTGGTGTACTTACAGTATAATATTAATGCACAATTATGCGAAATATGGCCAAATTTCGATAAAGGTACTGTAGTTTTGAAGAGAAGCCCTGGCCTACAAATCTTGTTCTCGAGATTTAAGAAGTCAAGTTTGTTTTGTTACAGACCACAATTTCTTTCACATAGTGATATATTTAATAGCTTATTCAGTTAAGTTTAAATTTGAAGTTCTAATATAATAATTCCCACTCTAAATATGAGTTATATGGCAATGTCATGGTTTTACCACTAATTTGTCGCGACCTGTGATTAGTATCATGGTCAAAAGGTATCACTGAGAGTGTTTCAGGGTATACCCTTTCTTTATCTTGAGCTTTTCATGTGAGATGACTCAATTTGTGTTTTTTCCCTAAGCTTTCATCAAGTTTTCCATCCCAGCTGGCAGCGGAGGCATCAGAGTTTATAATGAGAAGGGAATGCAGACGTCTCTGAAGAAGTAGCACAGCAACCCAATGCTGGTGTATTTGTGTATATATATCAGATCTGGCAACGGTAAACTTGATTTCCATTTCTTTCAGCATAATCCATGGATTATGACTAAGACCCAGTCATACTTTAGTCGTGAAAAATCAACAAATGGTGTTTATTTCTTCTCTCCTCCCTCTCTCTCCTGAACTACACTTAGATTCCAAGGGGAACTCTTCCAGCTCTTCCCAGTCCACCAGCCCACTGCTTGATGTCGTAACCAACTCAGCACTGTATGTTTCAGCTTGTGGCTCAGATGGTACAGTAATCCTGGATGAGGAATGAAGCGCTTCCAGAAAACGAGAGAAGGCTGATAATGATGTCAAACATGTAAAGGCTCGTGCAGACTACACGACTTTCAGCGTCGGCCGATGGCCGTGCCGTTTACACAACTTGCCGTCTTGTGATGGCAGTCTTGAACTCATTGTGGCGTTCACACGTGACTGATCGGTGACCGGGGGTCACCCACTACACAAGCTGACAGCGGCTGTGTCACCTGACGCTGGTCTCCAAAATATGTTTTGGCAAGAAAACACACGTGAAATGTGAAACGTGAAACTTTAAATGATGCGTGTCGTGGAAATTATATTCCTGGTGAGGGGTTGAGCAAAGAATTAAGTTACAACCAACCGTTGTCTTTGAAGAATTTATTTAACAAAAGAGAATAAACAGAAAAGTACTAAAACACATATACAGCTGGTTCAGAGACCTGCCTCCTAGGGCGGAATCGGGCGTCTGGCCCCGAGCAAAGGGATGCATCATCATTTACACTGTCTATATATGTTTCTATATTTTGGGGAACAGAGATCCTCTCTCAGCCTTGAATGAACATTCCAGGAGAGGAGAGGAACATCAAGAGAGTAAAACACCAAAACAATCTCACAGCTCTGACCTAAACCCTAGAAAATGTGGACAGACCAACATAAGGAGTATAGGAGAGGAAAGATTAAGGATAAAACACAATACATATCTATAACAATAATAGTAATAATAATAATATTAAAAGATCATACATAAATGATTAAATGTAAGAGGACACAATTTTCTGCCATAACAATGCAAACTTAAACACAAAACAGCTGTTGTTTGTTTTTATAAAGATAGCAATTATAAAGACAAAGAATCTGGAGGGATTGTCTGAGCTACAGAGAGAACTGGAGGGGAGTAAAAAGTGTTTTGCAGTGAAAAAGTAGCTGCCTGCTCTGCCAGCTGCCTGCTCTCATTGCCTTGATGTGGATATCGAGTCGGCAGACTCCTCCAGATATTTGGCATGCTAGATATCTGACAGGCGATGTGTCAGAAATGTGTCGGGGAGCCGTTTTGATGCTTCGTTAAGTAGTTCACACATAACGACTGGTGACCGCCGAACTATCGCTGATTTACTCCCAATCACAGCCTGACGGTCACCGAGCTCGCTGAGCTCGCCAAGCGCCAAATCGGGCTAAAAATCATGTAGTGTGATCTAGGCTTAAGTTGATGTGTAACATTTATTGTGAGAGCCTCCTTTGCACAGTTTTTTCATTGGTAGCTATTTCTGTAGGTGTATTGTTCATGATTTTTTATTTTTAGTGAATATTGTCTTACTCCTTTTACAGTTAATTGAATCTGCACTGACCAAGAAACCTGGTGGAGGTCGTATCATCAAGGCAAAGAAAGCTCTGACTGACTCCTCACAGCAACAGTTGGTTAAAGGATAATCTCAGTATTTTTAAACCTGGGCCCCATTTTCACTTATTTTGGTGTTGAAATGACTCGTAGGTACAGAAAGTTTTAAATTAGTGCAGTAGATGGATTCCAGGAGACACTCAGTTTTTAACAGGAAGCTGAAATCTCAAAGACAGTTCTCACTCTAAAATCTCATGAGACACATTCAACACAAACAAACAGCAGGCACAATTTGGCATGACAACTCTCTCAGGGCTTATTTGGTAGATTTTGGTTAGAGTTGATTGGTGTAGCAGAATCAGCTCATAATTAAAAATGAAGAAGCGAGACTGTTAATTCCATTCAGACGTCCTTTAGTGAGTAAACAAAAGACCGAAAAAAACAACATACAGTTGGCGTGTGCTAAACAAGAGTTACAGCATTGCTTCCGGCCACACACACATCACATCACCTCACGTACTCCTTTTCCTAGAGCCTCCTGGGTAATGAAGTCCCTTTTTAATGTAACTCCAAATGAAATGCAGTTCTCCTTTTAACTACATATTTAACAGATTAACAGTTTTATGAATATGAATGTTAAGTTATTTATTCTTACAAATAATATGTTCTCTCAAAATAAATTCTCAACAATTCGTAGATACCAATGATGGCATGATAATGACGTTTGTTATGGACAACAATTCTCCCCTGGAATGACCTTTAAACAAACATTTTCAGTGTTGAGAGATTTTACATGCATCATGTATTTTAACAACAATTTCCGTATTTAAAATAAATGTGCAGTTTAATAGCAAGTGCTAAAGGAGATGTCACACTAAAACAGAACTACAAACTAAACCTTGAGGTTAAATGTTATTATTTTTAATAAATTGTATGGATTACATAGATAAATCCGCTTTTAAAAGGTTTCTTTGTTTTAAGTGTAAGCTAGACATGCTAAAGTAGAAAATTGTACACTCGAAAGTAGTTATTTTTATTTCAACAAGGTGTATGGCAAGATTAACACTTCAGGTGAGTCAATTTGAGTGAATTTTACCATTTGCAGAAATCAATGAAAAGGTTGAACACTAATGAAGAGTGAATTAAAAATAAATTATGAATAACAGTGGATGTTATTTCTTTCTTAGTGTAGAACTTGATTTGCAGTTCTTAGTGTGGTGTAGTGTTAAATATTAACTTTACACTCTAAATGTTCAGACTTACTGCTGAGTTTACTGTGTAGATAAACTTGTAGTATAATAGAGACAATAAATTCACACAATGGCCTCGAGAGGGAGGCTGCTGGCAGACCTGCTGGGGGATGTGGCTGACCAGCTTGAAAACAGGAAGTTTCAACTGTTACATCCAGTGCTTGAGTTGAAAAAGTAGTTACCAGTACGTCCCATTTACATGTAGGCTTGTGTATTGGTTGGTACATACAAGGAGGAGGCTGGAACATTAGCACAGTGGCATCCTGACACTGCACTGCAGAGGCACAACCTGAAGGAGAAACTAGTATAAATTAGTGTTAGTATAATGTTATACCATTAAATAAAAAGTATACTGGTAATATATGCAATAATGCATTACTGTGATAATGCATTTTGACCAGTGGCCTCGTTGCCCCGACCACTATCTTTAACGCCCTTAGTGCCAGCGACCAGACCAGAGAATTGGCTTCAACCCACTCTCCAGTGATGTCAAGACAGTAGTAGTAGATCTGATCACATCGCTATAACCAATCCTGCTTCAGACTGACGTTGGCACCACCCACTCAATTAGTATACGTGCACAGGCATAAATAAATGTGGAAATGTGGAAATACAGGCATAAATAAATGTGGAAATGTGGACCAACAGGCGTAAATAAATGTAGAAATAATAAATAAATATATAAATAAATGTAGAGATTCAGAAATAAATACAGAAATACATAAATAAATACAGAAACAGCCTTTTTTATTACAAAACTATATTTAATTTTAATTTATTTATTCATTTCATTATTTATTTCTGCATTTATTATTTGTTCATTTATAGATATGTCATTTTTTGTCCCTAATATCACTGGCTCAAGAACAATGGTGTTTTTAATATTCAAGTACCCACTAACCCCGACATCAAACTAGAAATATAGAGATTGCAGGTGTCTTCGCTTTCTGCAATTAGTGTTTTCCTCTGTTGTTTCCTGTTTTCCCCACCCCCTGTCATGCAGGTGCTGTCCTTTCTCTGTGGTGTCTGTTTGTGTGGTGTTTGTGCCCTCCATCCCCATTTCTGCCCCTCTGTCCGGCCAAGTGACAAATTAAAACATAATTAAATAAATAATAAAATAGACAAAGGAGTATATTAAAACTCTCTTGTTAAAGTAAAATCTGTCTGGCAGAACATGGTATCCAGCTCCTCATACTGTATACCAGGCTGCAGGGTGGGGCTGGTTAAAAAGAAATACAGAAATAAACTTCTGGACCTTGACAAGGACATTTGCATGTTGATTTACATGAAAAACAGTGACAGGGTCACCATCCTAAAGGTGAACTACTCTATATCAAATATACAATGTGGCCATTTTCAGTTGTTGAACAGATACAGATCACTTATCCCTAGTACATAGGGGCCCAGTAGCTTATTTCTGCCCAGAGGCCCTGTAGCAAGTGAATCAGACTGTGTTGTTGAGTGAAATAAATGAACAGTGAAACCATCTTTTTGAAGAATTTTTATTAGATCAAGTTTAATTTTTCTAGTCTAGTGGTCAACCTCTTTTTTTTAGATAGAGACATATATGTCTATGTCTATTGAAATATTCTGTGCTGGCAGATTTCTTCAATTACATTAACAAAATAAGAATTTTGAGACTCAATTATAGACAGAAATACCTTGGTAAGATGGAAAGTGTAAAATTATTACATAAGTATTGTCTTGTAGACAGCTGGATTGATTCAATTAGAAGTGTATCTCTCTGTCAGACTCGTGATACAAACAAATAAAAATGCCGTTAGAGCTCACACATTAAAATAGAAGTTTCAGCTATAATTATTAGTGCATCTGCATTATCTTGGGATTGAATGCCCAACATCTCTCACTTTGTTTATTCTTGTGTTTCTGCAGACTCTTGACTATGAGAACAAGAAGTCATACACCTTCAAGGTTGAGGCATCCAACACACAACTGGACTCCCGTTTCCTTCACCTGGGGCCGTTCAAGGACTCAGCAACAGTAAAGGTGAATGTCCTTGACATGGATGAGCCTCCTGTGTTCACCAAGCCCTCCTACTCTATGGATGTGTACGAGGACACTCCTCCAGGAACCATCATTGGCTCTGTGACGGCTCACGACCTGGATGCCAGCAGCAGTGCTGTAAGGTAACAAGGAATTCATTAGTCAGTGGGAAATATATTAACAGCACCCTGATGGCGCAGCAAAAAACAACATTGTTTCATTGGTGTGCTGTACCTCTCACACTTTAGTTGTCTTCGCTCTTTATTATTGTTAGTGTGAATGCTATGGTTTCAACTTTAAACACCTCTATGGTGTTTGAACTTGATAAAAAAAAACTAAACATGTCTTCTAACTTAAAACACCAAAATGCTAGCTAAAATCTCTTTTTTAAGAAAATGCACTTTACCATCAACAAATGATCAAATTGTGGCTTTATCAGATGTGCTGTTCTATAGCTTGCTTGATTAGAGCACTGGTATCCCAAGCATTTCTTTTCGGCAGCAGTGATAAATGCTTTTAACTTCAAAAACCTGTGTGTAGACTGTCTTGCAGTGGTCGGTTTTAAATGTGTATGTTGTTAGTCTTTCTAAATGCAGTAATTGTATACATGGAATAAGATTAGCCTTTCTGTGCCTTCATGTTATTTTGCAACACTGGACTACAATGTCACAGAAACTACAAGCACAATCAAAACAGTGCTCTGCCACACATTTGTGGTCATAGATTGCCCTCTATTGGTGCTTTGAAGCATGACATGCTTTCAGTTTCCACTGACTTGCTGTGGTGTTTTTAAATTTGTATCTTAGTCTTTCTAAATACAATCAATGTTTACCTGGATATCAGTGTTTCCTTAAAATAGTTAATAGCTCTATATATTTTATTCGACAACAGTGGACTGGGCCAAATAAATCAGCGCTGGACAGGCCCTCGCACGTGAAGTGTCACAGGCATCAGAATCAGAAATACTTTATTGATCCCCAAAGGGAATTTATTTTGTCATAATTGCACACTTGTCAAGGTAGATAGGTAAAGAGTATATAAATATGAGTATAAATATAAACACAAATATAAAGGAGTGTGGGTATGTACAATATTTATATTATTAAGAATTATTACAGTGAACCAAAAAGTACTATTGAATAAAAAGCATCATAGAATATTCCACATTAATAATTAAACAGGTAATATTGCACATGGCCACAGGCAGGAATGACTTCCTGTGGCGCTCTGTGGTGCATTTTGGGGGAATGAGTCTTGCACTGAAAGTGCTCCTGTGTTTGAGCAGCACGTCATGGAGTTGGTGGGAGACATTGTCCAAGATGACATGTAGTCCTCTCTGACACCACCGACAGAGAGTCCAGCTCCACCCCCACAACATCACTGGCCTTGCGGATCAGTTTGTTGAGCATGTTGGCGTCCGCTACCCTCAACCTGCTGCCCCAGCATGTAAAAGCAAACAGGATAGCACACAGACTCATAAAACATCCTCAGCATCATCCTGCAGATGTTAAAGGACCTCAGCCGCCTCAGAAAATAGAGACGGCTTTGGCCCTTCCTGTAGAGGGCTTGAGTGTTCTTGGCCCAGTCCAGTTTGTCCATGTGCACTCCCAGGTATTTGTAATCCTCCACAATGTCCACACTGACCCCCTGGATGGAAACAGGGCTCACTGGTGCCTTGGCTCTGCTTAGATCCACAACCAGCTCTTTAGTCTTGATGGTTCTGCTCACACCATGTGACAAAGTCCCCTACCACAGCTCTGTACTCAGCCTCGTTACCCTTGCTGATACATCCAACCACAGCAGAGTCATCAGAAAACTTCTGAAGATGGCAGGACTCTGTGGTAGTTGAAGTCTGTGGTGTAGATGGTGAAGAGGAAGGGAGAGAGGACAGTCCCCTGCTTGGCGCTGGTGTTGCTGACCACGCTGTCTGACACACAGTGTTGCAGGCGCACCTGAGAGCCAGAGGGGGAGGTTGGGGTCTCACAGGAGGGTGCGGGTCAGTTCGGAGGAGGAGGAAGGCAGAAGTAGTGGGGTTGGAGGTGTTTGAGGGCAGACAGCAGTTGAATTAGTGGGGGGGATAGGCAGGAGCCATAGCATCAAATCTGTTAAAGAACAGATTAACTTCGTTGGCCCTGTCCAAGCTGCCTTCAACTCCTCTGCTGCCAGTCGGTCTGAAGCCAGTGATGTTCCTCATGCCGCTCCAGACCTCCCCCATGTTGTTCTGCTGGAGTTTACACTCCAGCTTCCTCCTTAGCCTCCCTGATCTTTACCTTCAGGTCCCCCTGAATGGCCCTCACCTCCTCCCTATTACCATCTCTGAAAGCCCTCCTCTTAGCATTCAGGATGTCTTTGATGTCCTTTTGTTACCCACGGTTTGTTGTGTTGGGTAACAATGGACAGTCTTTGTTGGGACAGTGCAGTCCACTCAGAAGTTAATGTAGTCTGAGATACACTCAGGAAGCCCATCAATGTCCTCTCCATGTGGCTCACAGAGTGCATCCAAGTCTGTTACCTGAAGAGTCTCATAGGCCTCCTCCGACCATCTCATCACCGTCCTTATGGTCGCAGACTGCCTTTTCACCTGAGGCACATAGCAGGGATTGATGTGAACCAGGTTGTAGTCTGACCTGCCCAGTGGGGGGAGGGGGGAAGAGCTGTATGCATCCAGGGTCCTCTCCTCTCTAGTATGGCAGCTCACATTAAACAACACTCCCGAGCTGTTAGCTCATCCATCTTATTAGCCAGTGATCTCACGTTGCCCATGAGAGAGGGGAGACACAGCTTAAATCTCCTTCTCCTAAGTCTCAGTTGCCTGGACCCCTCTCTCTTCCCATACTGTTTCGTTCCTCTTCTGCAACCTCTGTGTTTCCTCCTCCAGATCTCAGTGGGGATGTCTGTGGGCCTGGGCGCCCCGGTCAGCTTCAGCGCGATCAGCCGGGTGTAAAGAAAGCTGCTAATTTGTCAGTACTTTGACATGCAGCCTGGAAGAACCGGGGATTGAACCTCCAACCTTCAGATTAACAGGCAACCCGCAAACTTTGAACACATGCAAGGAGCGTCAAAAAACAAAAAGAAGACGGCCATTTTGGATTTGTCATATTTGCCGATTTACCTCATCCTCCGTGCAACTTTCCAGAAATTTTCGCTGTGCAATCAATGATCACATGTTGTACAAATGGTGAGTTGTGGTCCACCCAGACAGTCCGTGGAGTGGAATATCAATGATTCGCCTCGAAACAGGAAGTTGTTACAACTAAAGTGTACATGCTCACATCTGTACCAAACTTTATGTGATTGTGAAGACAATTTCATGTTTTCCATGAAAACTCACTGTTATTCATCAAATGAGTTGCAAAATGAATAGAAAATATAGTCAAGACATTGACGAGTTTAGAAATACTGATTTTTTGAAATAATAATTTTGTCCTTCAAACTTTGCTTTCGTCAAAGAATCCTCCATTTGCAGCAATTACAGCCTTGCAGACCTCTGGCATTCTAGCTGTCAATTTGTTGAGGTAATCTGAAGAAATTTCACCCCACGCTTCCTGAAGCACCTCCCACAAGCTGGACTGGCCAATAGGGTTTAGATCTGGTGACTGCGCTGGCCACTCCATTACAGACAGAATACCAGCTGACTGCTTCTTTCCTAAATAGTTCTTGCCTAGTTTGGAGGTGTGCTTTGGGTCATTGTCCTGTTGACAATGACTGGAAATTGGCTCCAATCAAGCGCTGTCCACAGGGTATGGCATGGCATTGCAAAATGGAGATAGCCTTCCTTATTCAAAATCCCTTTTACCTTGTACCAATCTCCCACTTTACCAGTACCAAAGCAGCCCCAGACCATCACGTTAACTCAACCATGCTTGACAGATGGCGTCAGGCACTCCAGCATCTGTTCACTTGTTCTGTGTCTCACAAATGTTTTTCTGTGTGATTCAAACACCTCAAACTTAGTCTCATAAATGGCATTTTCTTTGCCACTCTGCCTAGAAGGTCAGCATCCCGTAGTCGCCTCTTCACTGTTGGCATTGAGAGTGGCATTTTGCGGGTACCATTTAATGAAGCTGCCATTTGAGGACCTGTGAGGGTCTAGCAATTCCTCGCATGGAATAGCCTTCATTTCTCTGAACAAGAATAGACTGTTGAGTTTCTCTTTTTCTAGCCATTTTGACAGTATAATCAAACCCACAAATGTGATGCTCCAGATACTCAACTAGCTCAAAGGAAGGCCAGTTTTATAGCTTCTCTAATCAGTACAAACGTTTTTAGCTGTGCTAACATAATCGCACAAGGGTTTTGTAATCATCAATTAGCCTTTTAACACGATTAGCTAACACAATGAACCATTAGAACACAGGACTGATTGTTGCTAGAAATGGGCCTCTTCACACCTATGTAGATATTCCATTAAAAGTCAGCCGTTTCCAGCTACAATAGTCATTTACCACATTAACAATGTCTAGACTGTATTTCTGTTATCTCAATTGAAGAAAACAGTGCTTTTCTTTCAAAAATAGGGACATTTCTAAGTGACCCCAAACTTTTGAACAGTAGTGTATAACAATAAAAAAATTTGGGCTGACAATATTTGCATTTATTTATAGCTAAATGTTTTTTAACATGAAAATGAATTAAACTAATGTTAATGCTAAACTAATAATTTTGATTAATGTTCAGTTTGGCAATAGCAAAAAGGATACCAGGGAAGACGAACAAATCTGAGGTGATAAAATTAATTTCTCTGAGACTTAAACATAAGACTAGTTCTTAAGTTCTGAAGATCATTCAGGACGGCCTCTAAGAAAGATGATATCCACTGCAACACGTGGTGGCGGAGCAGGTTAGGCTATGTTTGGTTCTCAGGTGCCCATTATTTTGAGATGTAAAATCTTTGGTGGAAAAGCTCCCGTAAGAATTATTCTTGGCAATCGGCAGGTGCCGTTCATGATGAATTGTGATCCGTAGGCTGGTGGCTGCAAAATTTTATATGCAGAGTGGGGGACGCAGGGATCAAACCACTGAACTTCTGATAAGTAAACAACTGCTCTACTCCTTAAGCCACAGACACCCAGGTACTGGGTTCTCCTCTGAAAAACCCTTTCTCAACTCAGTGCTGGATGAGCACATTTCTGAAATCTATATATGTCCTTTGAGGACCCAGCCACATGGTAACATGGTTTCCCTCTTATGTGCTCTTATCTTTGCAGGTATTCGTTGGAATGGCACGCAGAGTCTGACAGCTGTTTTGACATCGACACCGTTGAAGGAACCATTTCCACTAATGAATACCTGGACAGAGAGACAACTGTGCAGCACAATATTACTGTGGTTGCAACCAAAGTCAGTAAGTAACCAAAAGCATCCTGCATACACAGTCACTTTGTCTGTTATTGTATTTTGACCTTTTTAAAGTTATAATCCTAAAAATCATACCCTATTTTTGATAGTGTTTAGCATTGTCTCACTAATAGAAAGAAGAAATAAACAAATTAATTGAGATGCTGTAATTAGTCTTTAAAGTAGTTTTTATTGTTAGTGGCAGGGTCTACCTTTCCTGCATGTTATTTAAATAGCCATGAATGCTAAATTCAATTTATTTATATAGCACCACTTCATATCAGAAGTTCTCAATGCACTTTCCATCAAGAGCAGGTCTATTCCGTACTCTTTGTAATATTATTTACAGAGACCCAACAGTTCCTACCATGAGCAAGCTATTGGTGCCAGGCAAGGAAAAACCACCTTTTAGGAGGTAGAAACCTTGAACAGAACCCTAGGCTCGAGGGAGGAAGTGAGAGAGAGAGATAGCAGCAGCCAACGCAATATGCACACAGAAATGCTAAAGAACAGTAAAGGTGGTATTGATACAGACATCAATGAAAATAAATATTGGTACTAATGATGACAGCAATATTAATGATGATTAAAGCTGCAGACAGTGTTGGACAAGCCCTCACACCGTGACACACATCTTGAGCCTGACGCAGCCGTGACGCAGGGGACAGAGGTCGGTAGACCTATCACGCATTTTGGACTGGTCATGAAGGAGTTAAACATCACTTCCTGTGTCCCCTAGGTGGCGCTAAACAATACCAGCTAATTATATGTTGTGTACCAGTACAAGTTGTGGACCACGCTGCGAAAAATGCCATTTAAATTAAATGATTTCTGTTAGAAATGGCTTACTTCCTGTTGCTATTAGGCAGCACTATGACATTAAGTGAATACTGGCATGTACATGTGTTCAAGGTGGGACTCTTATCAAGCATGTAAAGTTTGGTACATATCTGAGCATGTGCAATAAAGTTAAGCAATAAACTTCCTGTTTAATGGCGAATCATCAATATTGTAGGCCACACCACCGACATGCCCTTTGACAAAAACTCACAGATAGCACAACCTTTTTGTCAGGATTGCTGGGTGTGCAAAGCAGGTGAGAGCCCAAATACATGACATAGAGCACTGAGATACAGAGTATTTAATCCAGGGCAAGGCATGAACCAAACTCACAGGTACAGGGAAACTGGTACATCAAAAAACCCAGAACAGAATGCAGCAACTTGCAGAACAAACAACAACCAACTGAGCATACACGTGACAATGACCGGACAAAGACTGAGGGAAACAAGCAAGGGTATATACACAGGGTTAACGAGCTGGGAGGAGGTACACAGGTGAGGGACATGAGGCTAACGAGGCACACAGGCAGGCAGAGAGAGAGCAGGGAAAACAGAGAGACTTGTATGCAGAGTGATAACAGGGGGAACAGACATGACACAGGTTACTGAACACATAACAGATCAGAGGAATAAAAATAAACTAATAAAGACACAAGCAGACAGATCACCAAGAACTACAACCAACAATGAAAACAGAATGAAGCTGGGATTAAAGAGAACACAGAGCAGGCAAGGGCAAAATAACACAGAAGTACACAGACCAAAAGTAAACACTAAGACATGAACTGAGACACAGAACTAGGAGCTAAGACACAGGGCTAACAGATCACAAGACCAGGAACCTAACCTCAAAACAGGAAACATGACAACAGACTAACAGAATGGAGTAGGGAACAGAGACGGAAGCGACTGGGAAACAAAAGAATACTAAACATGGAACAGAACAGCAAATAAGGGAAATACCAAAACACAACAGACGATATAACAGATACTGGACAAAGGACAACAGACAGGGCCGAACCCAAAACTCAACAACTGTAAGACAGATACTGAACAGATCGAAATAACAAACACTGAAGTACACGGACCAGGAGTAAATACTAAGACACTTCCTTTTTCTAGTGGGTGGCGCTATGACTGAGTGAATGTTGGCATATGGATGTGTTCAGTGTGGAACTGTTATCATAAATGTACATTTTGGAACATACCTGAGCATGTACACTGAAGTTTTAACAATTTCCTGTTTTATGGTGAATCATCAATTTTTGACGCCATGCTACACAGCCCACACAATATACACACAGAGGTACAGACAGTAAAGGTAATGTAAGCTATAGACTGAATGAGTAATGGTATAGATATTTATAGTAATGTTAAGAATAATCATAATGTTAATGATAATAATAAATAATAAATAAATAATAACAATAATTGTAGCAGAGGGTGTCGAGCAGGAACATGGGGCAGCAGGTGACTCGCAAACACAGATCCAGACTCCACAGCTCCAGGAGCAAGCACTAGGCAACAGAGGCAAGGAAAAACTAACTTTTAAGAGGCATAAACCTCGAGCAGAACCATGGCTCAGGGTGGGCGGCCATCTGCCTCGACCGGTTGGGGTGAAGGAGAGAGAGGGAGAGAGAGAGAGAGAGGGGGCAGGAGAGGAACAGAGAGAAAAAGAGAGGGATGGAAGGAGAGAGAGGGGAGGGAGGCAGCCTACACAATATACACACACAGAGGTACAGACAGTAAAGGTGATGTTGCTATAGACTAAATGAAAAATGGTACAGATATTTATAGTAGTGTTAATGATAACAATCGTAATGTTAATGATTATAATAACAATAACAACAATAGGACCAGCAACAATAGTCGTTGCAGCAGAGGGTGTCGAGCAGGAACACGGGGGCAGCAGGCGACCCGCAGCCACAGATCCAGACTCCACAGCTCCAGAGCCAGAAACACCTGCAGGAAGTGATAGGAGGAGAGAGGAGAGGGACGAGAAAGCACAAGACTACCGGAAAGGGGAGAAGTTGTGTTAGTAACATGCAATAATGGGATGAGGTTGCATACAGAGGGAGAGAAAGTAGAGGAGAGAGGAGCTCAGTGCATCATAGGAAATCCCCCAGCAGTCTAGGCCTATAGCAACATAACTAAGGGATGGTTCAGGACTCACCTGAGCCAGCCCTAACTATAAGCTTTATCAAAGAGGAAAGTCTTAAGCCTACTCTTAAATGTGGAGATGGTGTCTGCCTCCTGAACCCAAACTGGAACCTGGTTCCACAGGAGAGGAGCTTGATAGCTGAACGCTCTGGCTCCTAGTCTACTTTTGGAGACTCTAGGAACCACAAGTAACCCTGCATTCTGGGAGAGCAGTGCTCTGGTGGGGT
>NC_060155.1:13780-17145 GCF_021292245.1 Micropterus dolomieu | reverse complement strand
ACTGTGGGTGAATGTCGGCATGTACATGTGTTCAGGGCGGGACTCTCATCCTACATGTACAGTTTGGTGCAGATGTGAGCATGTACACTGAAGTTACAACAACTTCCTGTGTCATGGCGAAGACTTGATCTTTGACGCCACGCCACGGACACGCCCATTGACGAAAACTCACAGATAGCACAACTTTTCATCTTCAATGCCTTTAGAAGGCACAGCAGAAATTTGAGGTCGGTCGGACTAAATCCCTAGGAGGAGTTCGTTAAAGTACGAAGTGGGTAAATCATCCAAAATTTGACGTAAAATTCAAAATGGCCGACTTCCTGTTGGGTTTAGGCTATAGCTCCAAGAGACTTTTTTGTGCGTCTGGACAAGATACACGTACCACAGAAAATTCGTGCACGTAGGTGAAACGTGCGGCGGGGGCTGCTTTGTTAAAGGTCACTTCCTGTTGCCAGCAGGTGGCGCTATGACTGTGGGTGAATGTCGGCATGTACATGTGTATTCAGGGCGGGACTCTCATCCTACATGTACAGTTTGGTCCAGAAATTTGACGTCGATCCGACTAAATCCCTAGGAGGAGTTCGTTAAAGTACGAAGTGTGTAAATCATCCAAAAATGGCCGTAAAATTCAAAATGGCCGACTTTCTGTTGACTTTAGGCTATGGGTTCTTGAGGCTTTTTTGTGCGTCTTGATATGATACATGTCCCCAGAAAATTTCGTACATGTAGGTTGAACGTGAACGAGGGGCTAATTTTTTCCAATTTTCTAGGTGGCGCTAGCGAGTCATTTTGCAACGCCCATGTGCGAAACTTGTAGAATACGAAATTTTTCACCGGTTCTGAAATGTTTGCAAATTTTGGTGAGTTTTCGAGTATGTTTAGGCCATGTCAGTTGAGCCTACTTTGCAGAAAAAAAATATAATCTTAGCAAATTCAATAGGGACCTCGCACGGTCGTGCTCGGGCCCTAATAATGCGAGCAAATTCAATAGGGACCTCGCACGGTCGTGCTCAGGCCCTAAAAATACACGCAATCACAGTCAGCTCTGGCAAACACATTATTTAGATAGCTGGAAATCTGACACAGTGTTCAGGTCAGGCAAGTTACATAACTTAATGTGCATTCAAACAAAAATCTTTGTAAAGATATGTCTTTCACAGTACTCAGTCATTGGTATTGACGAGGTCATGTGGTCCATCTCTGTGCCACATCTTTGATTAGAAATTGAGTTGCTACCTTAGAAACGCTGATAAGCATGCTATGTATTATGCTTGACAAATCCAGCTAACTGATTGTGTCAATGTCAAGGTTTAGGGTGGACTAGGACCTGTCATATTAGTTTTCAGTTTCTTATCTGGTAATCATACTGCAGTCTAATCTTTGCACCCTTGTCAGAAATCAACTGGGTATGAACCTTGAAAAATGGCTTTGCATGCATCATTTAGGGTTGAAGACTGTATAGTTTAAACACACAATACAAGTTACCAAGAAAAGTACCTATTACTCTCTGCTGCGGCCTTCACCTTTTTGTAGGAAGACACAGACCATTGACTTCACAATAATACACGCACCTCACGTTGTGCAAAGACACCCACACAGCCAGTAAAATAGTGTTACTAAGTTAGGGTGACCACTATGATTCAAAATTAGACATCCAAAACGAGAGACGATGAGGCCTTATTGGATTCTCACATGAAGCTGATAGCACCTCGATAAGATAAGAAGATAAGATCAGCCTTTATTTGTCTTATTTCAAGCATTACAGCAGCAAGTGAATAGCATGGAATAAAGTAAAGTGATAAGTGACTTTAAACATAATAGTAACAATATAAAAGGAATAAATTATACAATCCTAAAATTAAAAAAACTACATATATATTTACATATATATATATATACCAAGATTTATAAACATAGAAGGCCCGGGTAAGGAGCACCTGATAAGGGAAGAAGACTCGATGCATGAACAGTTGGCCTTTGCAAGTGGACTGCAAATCTGAAGGCTGTGAAGGTCATCACACAAACCTGTGCTCGTGTTAATGTTGATGTTAACTCTCTTTTGTCTTATGCACATACACTTTTTACTATTATCAAGATGTCTTATTTCTGATGTCACATTTCAGTCTTATTTGTTTAGAGGTGTTCTTATTTCTTTAGAAGTGTTGTAGGGTAGAGTACACTTTTGTTTTAACGTTGAATATGTGTGGAGGTGGTATCACTAAACTTGAGCTAATTAAAATTTTTCCAGAATCTGTCTCTCATTTAAAATAATATAATTTATATTGAAAAGACAGCAGTTAATTTTAGTCTGAATTACATATAAGCAATTTACTTTTGATACTTAAGTACATTCACTATAAAATACTTTCATACCTTTTACTTGAGTAGAATTTGGAGGACTTTAATTTTGGATATGATATTTTTTCTCTTTTAAGTAAAGGGAAATTGTACTATATTTAAAGACAATCAGTCCCTCCCTCGCGAATTTAGCTGGATGGCGCAGCGGCAGTGTTATTGCCCTTTGAACAGCAGTAGCAGGGTTCAAATCCAGCTCAGGGCAAATCTCCAGCACAGTTCTCCAAGCATAGACATTAATGTAATACAATCAAGCTCATAAACATATTCCCAGTGAATAAGCAAGATATTAATCATCTCAAAAAGATACAATGAGTTCTCATCTGTGACTTCCATTTCTCCTATTGTAATCTCAATTCAGTATCCATTTGTCTTACTCAAGTCTCAAAACCTCAGTCTCTCTTCATCTCATCTTTTTCTCCTAAGGCAGGGGTATTCAATTAGATTTCAAAGAGGTCTAGTTAGAGAAAATTTCCTGAAGCAAAGGTCCGGAACATCAAAACGACGAACTTGCGTTATCATTCAGTACTATAACCTATAGTTGTATCAACACATGTTTTTAGTCAACAACGGACTGTCAAATCAAATAATATTTCAGTCAGTTTTCACATCAAACTGGAGGGATAATAAATAATAACTATTCAAATATAAATTCTAAATTTAAGTAAACTAAAGTGCCTAATTTTTAGAAAATGTAATAAAAAGTGTAGCTTGAAGTGATGAAGTGTAGTCTTAACCAATTTTATAATAAACACTCAACACATCATAACAAATGAACAGCTGTAATGCCTCCTCTTCTCTTTCATTTCCTCTTACAGAGCTACCACTTTCCTACTTTCTGTTGTTCAGTGAGAAACGTGTGCTCCAGCTAGCATATTGGAGATCTATGAGATATTCTGGTTTTGAACTGCCCGTGGGAGGAATGTACATGTAAATATCTGTACATTCTTGATTAAAAGTCATGTGAAATCTCTTTTATCTTTCGTCTCCTCAATTCGGGTGTGTTTCCA
>NC_060155.1:0-13680 GCF_021292245.1 Micropterus dolomieu | reverse complement strand
AACTTTTGCCCAATGGCGTGTAGTTCAGCAATACAAACTCAAAAGTTATCAAACAGTGGTCGGATAAAGAGGGATTCTGTGGGAACACCACTAAATGTTCAATTTCAATACCATACACCAAAACAAGGTCGAGGGTGTGGTTAAAACAGTGAGTCGGTTCATGAACACTCTGAGAGAAGCCAATGGAATCTAACAGAGAGATAAACGCAGTACTAAAGCTGTCTCAACGTCCACATGAATATTAAAATCCCCTACAATAATAACTTTGTCTGTTTTAAGGACTAAAGTTGACAAAAACTCTGCAAATTCAGATAAGAATTCAGAATACGGGCCAGGTGCTCGGTACACTATAACAAAAAGAATTGGTTGCAGTGATTTCCAGCTTGGGTGCGAAAGACCAAGAACAAGACTTTCAAATGAGTTATAATTTAGTTTAGGTTTAGATCTGATTAGTAGACTAGAGTCGAAGATCGCTGCAACTCCACCTCCTCGGCCTGTGCCTCGAGGAATGTGAGTATTAATATGACTGGGAGGGGTGGATTCATTTAGGCTAACATATTCTCCATCACCCAGCCAGGTTTCAGTAAGACAATATAAATCAATATCATAATCTGATATTAGTTCATTTACTAGTACACCTTTAGAAGAGAGAGATCTGATGTTTAAGAGTCCACATTTAATTCTCCTTCTTTTGCACTATTGCTCTTGTGGTTTTAATTTTTATGAGGTTTTTATGCACAGCTCCTCTTCTGTTTACCTTTGATTTAAATAATTTCGATGGTTGGGGGGCAGACACCGTCACTATAGGGTTTTCACTAAGTAACTCCTGAAATGGAGGAGCAGAGAAGTGTGTTAGACTGCGACTCTGCCCCCTGGTCTCAACTCTGGGTTGTCGTGGATTTGGTCCACTAATAAACTTGGCCAGATTTCTAGAAATGAGAGCTGCTCCTTCCCAAGTCGGATGGATGCCGTCTCTCCGGATCAGACCAGGTCTTCCCCAGAAAGTCTGCCAATGATCTACAAAGCCCACGTCGTTTGCTGGACACCACCTCGACAACCAGCGGCGGAATGACGACATGCGGCTATACATGTCATCACTGGTCAGATTTGGCAGGGGTCCAGAGAAAACTACGGTGTCCGACATTGTTTTTGCATATGTACACACCGACTCAACATTAATCTTAGTGACCTCCGATTGGCGTAACTGGGAGTCATTACCGCCGACGTGAATAACAATATTACTGTATTTACGTTTATCCTTAGCCAGCAGTTTCAAATAAGACTCAATGTCGCCTGCTCTGGCCCCAAGGATGCACTTAACTATGTCCGCTGGCTTCGCTAACTTCAAGTTTCTCAAAATGGAGCTGCCAATGATTGGAGTTGGTTTCTCAGTGGGTGTGTCGCTGAGTGGGGAAAATCTGTTAGAAACATGAACAGGTTGGTGGTGACCCCTGTGCTTTGAATTCTCCGTCGGACAGTCACCCAGCCACCCTTTCCTGGCTTCTCAGGAGATGGGACGGCTACCAGAGGCTATCGCTAGCTGCTTAGCTAAAGTCACTAACGGCAATGCTAAAGTACGGTAGCGTTTATCTTCCTAAACTTTTGAAAACAACTTTGAGATTAAACAGCAGTCACTAAAAGATGGAAAGAACTGTGGGTGCTTAGGCAGAATTACTGTAAGAATAAGTGTTTAGCGGACAGTTTGCTGCTGTAATAACAAATACTAAATACTAAACTAACTAATTTAACTGGTATTTAGCGAGAGCAGCAAAACACGCTACCAACCCACAAGCACCGGAAACAGAAAAGAGTCAACACGCTTACCGCAGTACGTCAGTGTGTATCAACACATTTGGCTACAGTCGCATGGCCTCTTTCAGACGTTTTGGGAGTTAAATAGAAGTTTATACGACTACTCTGCACATTGAAAAATCTTTTTTTCATGCATTATGGGCATTATTCAACATTTAAATCATTCATGCTAATTTAACCATACCTTTCCAGCTCTTCGTACAACTTTATAAATTTTTTCAAATCCTGTTTTCATAACACTCAGGACTTTCTCATATTAATTCAACTTTTTCATATCTTTCAGCAATAGACACTATTCTAACCTTAAAATGTCCTACATCTTTCATACATTAAGGCTGTTATTTAACTTTTAAATCCCATTCATAATCCCATAAATGTCACTCTTTCTCACATTTCCCAATTATTCCTACTCCTCAGTTGCTTCTGTATACAAATTACAGCCAGAAATCCAGTTTTGTGCCATGGTTTTAACAATGCTTAAAATATTCCAAATCTGTTATATAGTATTGGTATTATTCAACATTTGAAGACAGCAATCCAGTTTAGCTTCAGTCTTTCAACAGCCAGCATTCACACTGCAATTTCATTAGAGACTGTTTTCTCTAGTCACTATTGTTATTACTGTATGGAGGTAATTTTGTTTCAATTCAATTTGTGTGAACAGATGAGCGATCCGTGTATAAATGTGTAATCTGTAAATATAAAACACTTTCCACAAACACAAAATGAAGATTTGTAAACTTACAAAAATATCCATTCCTCCATGAACCAGGCTTCATTCCAGAGTGAGTGCAGAAGATTCTTCTTCTGGTGACATGCAGACATCTCTTCACAAACTTTCAACGCCCGTGTAGTTTCAGTAGAACATAATGGGTTTACGATGTAAGTAGACATTTTGAGCACAGCATATAAAGGACTACATAACCATTTTCATTTAAATAATAAAAATAAATAACTAAGCACTCAACTATTCATAAAATAGAATAAATACTATTGCATTCAAACTTGAATGGACCGGTTGTAACCTCGTAGTTACGCATTGATGTTAGTATCCACTGCATAGACTGTATAAAAAGTATCCACTGTTATACCCGTACTCTCTAATTACACAACGAGCGATGTGCTGTTCTCCCATTCTTACTCTGTATTTTTCATAGACTGTATACAGGTATTTACACAAGGCATGTGGGTGGAATATAAAGGGTTTTTATTCTATTGTTTGCATTAAACTGTTATTTATAGCTTAATAACGATTATTTATTCCTGTGCGTTGTTTTGGGGTATTTTCCATGTTAAATGTAAATGCTCCGTATTTGTATAGCGCCTTTCTAGTCTTTTCGACCACTAAAAGCGCTTTTACACTACATCTGCATTCACCAGTCAAACACATTCATGCAACCAGGGGGAGCCAGGGATTGCTTGTTGCTCTTGTTCTTCTTCTCCTTCTTCTTTTCCTCTTCTGAGAAAAATGTGGTTGTCCCAAGACAGGAGCTCCCACCAATTCCTCCTCTGCTTTGCCCATAAAGAAAAGTAACATTAGCTGGTTACATGCAGAAAAGCTAAACTGACTCTAACAAGCATAAAACATGGCTCAACAACATGAACATTTAAGCAAACATGTAGCTCACAAGTGAAGGTTTCTTTTTAGCTTCGCACCATCAACATTAGCTAAAGGCTATGGGATTTCACGCTGATTAAATTAGCCTACCGGCTAGCGGACTTTCCCTATACTCACAGCTTAACAAATTACATATACAATATATACTATTTCTTACTCACCGCTGGTTTAAATTTCTTCCTCTCCCGACACAACACCACGGTTGAATTTCAGTCTGCATGCACTTTTTGTTGAGAGCAGCTGATATTTTCTTAGCGACAGCATCAAGCTAGCACTTTCAGGCAGCTCTGCTGTACTTTGAAATGCGGAAATGACATCCTCAGCAGGCAACATCACATGGTCTCCAAAAACGGCGACACGAGTCGATTGTCTTTCCACAGGCGGAAATGCCTTTTTGAAAGTTGTAAATGTTAGGAAGATATTCACAAATGTGGTTAATTTATATGTCTAAATTAAATATATTCACAGATAATTTGTGGATTTTTTTTTGTGTATTTGCAGATCTATTTTATATTTGCAAAATATTTTTGTGAGTTTACAAATCTTCATTTTGTGTTTGTGGAAAGTGTTTTTTATTTACAGATTACACATTTACACTAGAATCGCTCATCTGTTCACACAAATGATATTGTAACAAAATGATCCATATTACTGTAACATATCATAGATCTGGTTCATGTACATTTACAAACAGTGCACGTGTTAAATCTGCATGTGATTTCTTAAGGGGTTAAATTCCACACATCATTAGGTATTACCATGTGTGTTGTGCAACTTTCAGTGTTGTAATTTCCACCAGTTAGAGATCAGTTCATGAATGGCAATCTGCCTTTATATTCTAGAAGTGAAGTGCAGGTTATCAGCTTGACCTTGAACATTAGTAAGTGTTAGACACAATTATCACGCTTATCTACTACTGTCGAGCCCATGAAGAGATTAGAAACTTGGTGTGTGTGTGTGTGTGTGTTTGTGAGTCATAAATTGTTAACCAGGACACAGGCAAAACCAAAAGGGCACAGCCAGTAATAGACAAATTAAAAAATCAGAGAGAATTTCAGAGAGGGAAAACACCAGGAATGGGCTGGAACACTCAATGGCACAACAGGGCAAGTGTCCGGGAAGCAGAGAATGGATCAGGTGAGAAAAAACCCAGGGTGGGTGGAGGGAGTTCCAAAGGATGGATTCAGGGACAAGTGAAACACCTCTGGAGGCTGGCAGCGATGACCAAACACATCTGAAGGCTGGTGGCGAAGACAGAACCCCTCTCGACCAAGATCAATAATAGTGAACTTTTTGCAGTTCCATGCCAAGAAACTGATCCCGAAGAAAGCCTGGCAGCAGAAGACTACACTCTATGGCAACTTTGCAGCCAATATGGAAAGACGAAAAGCATACATTGCATGAAAAGTAGGATTGTCAGCAGTTAATGGCACGTTATATTGCCGTGGAAGTTCAGGTTAACGGCTGCTCACAGAAGTTTTGGCCAGCAAAACTGTCAGGAACTGAGGGGAATTGACGTGGGCTTTGTTTGTCAGTGTTGCCCCCATGAACTCCCTTCTTCTAGGTCTAGGGGAGGCTTTCACATGTAAAGAAAATGCTGTGACCTATACAAATACTAATCAGGTAAGCCCCCCGCTGGTCAGAGGTGACCAGGTTTTTCTATGTCTTGATGTGGCAGTTAGCTTCAGTAAAAGAGAAATCAAGAACTGTACTAAACAGAGAATTAAGTGTGTGAGTGCAGAGGATAGCTGGAGAAATGAGATCTGGAGGATGGAAGAGGAGAGACCAAACAATCGTTCAGCTGCTTGTGAAACCCACTGTGAGACAATACACAGGAACTTCTGTTATTGTCAACCAGATCTTGCTGTTAGGATGACAGCCTTTAAGAGTTCGCCCCGTGTCGAAGGAGAAGGAAGTGGGTAAGATTTGTTGGATTAGATTCATTGTTGGTCAATGTGACATCATTTTTCAGTTTTTCCCCCAGGCCATGACACTTTAGAACTGACTCCATGAAACATAGTTTATTTCAGTTTATCATTCTATGGTTATTTTGGTGTACTGTATATTGTCTGCTTTGAAGCAGAAGTGAGTTACAAACTTCATTTAATTTTACAACTCTGTAAAATGAACTGAAAACCTACCTTGTAAGCCTGCGGTACTTATTGTTCTGTTTGTGTTTACAGCTGCTGGAAGCGAGACAGGGTGTACTGGCAGCAGATGAAGTGGCGTTCTGGAAAGGCGTCACTATCGATCTGATGTCGCATGAGGAAGATTGCAGCTTGGAGAGGGTGTCGCGGTGGATTGTGCGACCCCCAAGTTTCCACAGCCAGGAGCTCACCGACCTGTTGCCTGTTGACCTGGAGGCTAATCCAAAGTACAATGCACTGCATCACAGACTTGGAGCTGGACAGATACTTCATCCAGCAGCCCAGTATTTGATGTGTTTTGTAAATGATTTGTAAATAGTTTTTCTGATATGCCTTTTTGAAAAATAAAATATACCAACCAAAAATATATCAACATGTGCCTCATAAATCCAAGTCCTTAATTAGTGTAGGCTGATAGCATGAAGACAACATGAAACATGAATATAGTCTTCAGTAAGTGCAGTATTTTTTTAATACAGTTATTAATTATACATTATTAATATTATTAGTGTCGGGTTTACCCAAGTCTGTATTTATAAAGGCCCGGGGTGACCAGTAGTATCACTTGTGATTGATTATTGGTGATGTCATTTGTTTCATCCATTGACTGAGAAACCAGGTTGGTCTCCTGCTGCTGCTGCTTTTCATATGGAAAGTAGAGTTTTTAACAGTTCCACCAGCCCCCCGACACACCCCACCCCCACCCCTGGCCCCGCTGCTTGTGTGGGTACGTTTCCTTGATTTCCTTGATGATTTTCGGCACAGGCGAACACAAACGTTTGCTGTAAATGAGTGAGATTCAATGCAGTTTACAGGGGCGAAAATTTCATACAGTGATACGGACCAATAAAATCCATATTAAAGCAGAACGGGATCCGGTACCAGATACCTTATACAAAGATCAGAGTGCATTGGGATACATGGCTGCGGATCTGAGTGCGGACGAGGCAGCCCAGGACCTGAATAAGCGCAGGATCAGGGTGAATGTGACTGATAGGGTAATAGCTGTAATAGCGGTTCACATAATTCAGAAGAAACGCTCAGTGTTAAAACCAGAGGAATGAAGACATAAATGTGGATCAAATGCACACAATAGAATTAAACAGGTTTTTTGAGTTCAGCAAAACATCTTGTTTTGGCAAGAGTATCTGGTAAGGCAAAGGTTTAGCTTTAGTTGGCAGGAAATTTTATCCCCTCCTACTGCCTTTTTCTTTTATCATCATCAGGCTTTATGTGGGCCTATGACTTTATTGGATATGTTTATGAATGTTGGACATTTCCAGTATAAGTGGACCAGCATTGTCGTGTGTCTAACAAAACAATCTAAAACAATGTAATCTAATAACAGTTTTGAGGATAATTTTTTTGCTTCTAGGGAGGGCCCCTACAGTAATGAGGCATTTTACCCTCCCCCTTTTTTCAAAGTCACAAAGTTCTATATTCAATTGATGTTGTGCTGTTCATATGTTCCTTACATTTTTGGGTCTGGATTGCAACATGCATTGTGAGAAATACATTTTAGGTTGCAGATTCTTAGGACTCATTATATTTAACTCTGGGAAATAAGTCTTGGACACGGTGATTGTGGGTAAACAGTGATAACTAATCAAAGGGACCTGAACTGTTTCAGAAAGCAGGCTTAACAAACTGAGCTTAATCCTTGCGCTCTGGGTTGATTTAGCCTGAGGTGGGAAACTCTGAATTTTCAGTTCCAGAACAGCTGATCAGAATAAGTTCAATCAACTCTGAGTATGTTGAGCCTGATTGAAGCACGTGCGTGGGGATGAAAAAAAGACATCATCAATGGAGCTCCGATACTACGATTCACCATGGCAACAGGTAAATAAAGGCAGAGCCTCCATTTTAATCGTCTGGAGGTAGAAATATGAATGCGTGCCAACGCGGACCCTGATAGGCTCTAAAACGCAGGAGTGGAAGAAGGATCAATGCATTAACATTATTAGGCTACTATAAAGCGTTGCTCATTCATCATTTACCGGACTGGACTTTCCTTAATAATTGATAAAGTGCTACAGCCCATTACATTCGATTTTAAATAGGAAGGCTATATTTATTAAGCTGTAACCCAACGGGACAAAATGCCGGTGGCAATCGGCTACCTGATTATGAGAATAGGTAGGCTATAGATCAAATATACGACACAGTTTACTCATGAACCTGTGATTGTAAAGTCACAGTCACACACAGCTGGTTAGCCTATTAATTATTTTTTGCAGTGGAAAATGTGTGTAGGTTAAAGTTTTAGATGTCGATTTTACAATAAAATCTTGCTCAGTTCGTATTTTATTAATGCTACGAATGTTCCAATCAGTGCGACTACAATATGAAAAATTACTGTTCATTGATCAGTTTTATAGGTTAGCCTACATATTAAACAGTGATTACTGCAGAAATGTAGCCCACAGTAAGTGTTTTCAGAGCAACTGTCCACAGAGTTGCAGCGTTATACCTAAAGATGGACATATATTTTATTCTGGGCTGAGGAAAAATCCACAATGTGCAAAGATCTGTCCATACATCGATCACAGATTGATCATAAAAGCAGTCATGTTCAAGATCATGTTTGGGTAAAAAACGAATAGCCTATCTAACAAGGATTTTAAAGTTTTTAAAGATGTTAATGCGTTCAGATATGTGCTTTGATATCAACAGAATGAATGAGGAAATGAAGACAGCCGCCTCAGGCTCTGCAGGATGGGAGGAGTCAGAGAGACAGTTTTCCAACTTATACTTAGAACCTAACCTCCTCCCGAGGAGGTTAGGTTCCCAGAGTTTCCCTCACCTCAGGCTTAACATACTCAGAATTTTCACTAATCCCGCTTTCTGAAACGGGGCCCTGGTTTACAATAAACATCTGAAAGCATATGGGTGAGATGTTAATCTCCAGGTTCATTATGACATCTATAAAGAGAGAAATGCAAGGCGGTCCTTCTTCTCTGACGTCATCAGCAAAAACACTAATAATGCACGTGCCCTGTTTGCTACTGTCGACAGGCTAACCAACCCTCCTGTGTCTGTAGCCTCTGAACTTCTATCCACCAGGGCCTGCAATGAACAAAATTCAAAAACTTAGACAAGCAATCAGTGCCTCCGTGTCAGTACCAGGATATGTCTTGTCCCTGAGTCCACTTAAAAACAATTCATATAGCATGAGACAATTTGATTCTATTAACCATAAAAACCTGGAGGACAACATCTGAAATCCTCCTCATGCTGCCTTGATATTCTGCCAACAGGTTTTTTCAAAAATGTGTCAAAATGCATGGCCTCAGATCTACTACAAATTGTCAACATGTCCCTGAAAACTGCAGTCATTAAGCCACTCTTGAAAAACAGCAATCTAGACAGGTCACTAATGAGCAATTATAGGCCCATATCAAATCTCCCATTTTTAAGTAAAATCATTGAAAAAGCTGTTTTTCAACAGCTTAGTGCTTTCTTGGCACTAAATAACTGTTTTGATGTCTTCCAGTCAGGTTTTTGACCACACCACAGCACTGAGACGGCTCTTGTTAAGGTCTTCAATGACATCCATTTAAACACTGACAGTGGCAGAATTTCAGTCTTAGTATTATTGGAACTCAGTGCTGCATTCCACATGGTCGACCACAACATATTACTAGACAGACTTGAAAACTGGGTTGGACTTTCTGGCACAGTACTACAATGGTTTGAATCGTACAATCGGACTACTTTGTGTCTACAGGTAATCACACATCTGAGCTGACAAAAATGACATGTGGAGTTCCCCAAGACTCCATTCTGGGGCCTCTTTTGTTTAACATTTACATGCTTCCACTGGCTCAGATTATGAAAAACAACAAAATATGTTACCATAATTATGCTGATGCCACACAGATTTACATAACCATTTCACCAGGGGACTATGGTCCCATATGGGTGCTGAGTAACTGTATTGAGCAGGTCAATGATTGGATGTGCCAGAATTTTCTCCAATTAAACAAAGATAAAACTGAAGTTATTGTTTTTGGAGCCAGGGAGGAACGATTGAAAGTCAGTGCTCGACTTCAATCTGTAATGTTAAGAACCACAAATCAAGCCAGAAATCTTGGTGTAGTCATGGACTCAGACCTAAATTTGAGGAGCCACATTAAGACAATTACAAAGTCAGGCTACTATCACCTGAAGAATATATCAAGGATTAAAGGTCTTATGTCTCAGCAAGACCTGGAAAAACTTATCCATGCATTTATCTTCAGTCGACTCGACTACTTTAACGGTGTATTTACAGGGCTCCCTAAGAAATCCATTAGACAGCTGCAGCTGATTCAGAACGCTGCTACTCGAGTCCTCACTAAGACCAAAAAGGTGGATCACATCACTCCAGTTCTGAGGTCTTTACATTGGCTTCCTGTATGTCAAAGAATTGATTTCAAAATCCTGCTGTTAGTTTATAAAGCACTAAATGGTTTAGACCAAAATACATTTCTGATCTTCAGCTTCGTTACGGACCATCCAGACCTCTCAGGTCGTCTGGGGCAGGTCTGCTTTCTGTCCCCAGAGTCAAATCTAAACAAGGAGAAGCAGCGTTCAGTTATTATGCTCCATATATCTGGAACAAACTCCCAGATAACTGCAGGTCTGCTGAAACTGTCAGTTTAAATTAAGACTGAAGACTTTTCTTTTTACCATAGATTTTAATTAAATATTTACACGGTGAGAAATGAGTAGGTTATTGAGTGAAAAGATAATGAGAGTGAGATTGAACAGAGTGAAGGAAGTAAATTAAATCTCACGCCCGGGTGATTTGCAGGATCCTCTGTCCACCTGTAAACGCGCAGGTGGGTCCAGAGTATAACTGGATCAAAGTGGCCTGTGGACAGACATGTCCTGGTTTCTCTATAATGTCCGAGGGGTTTTGGAGTGTTAGTGGACCCAAAGATTGCTTTCTCTCCATGGCCACGTATAAAGAATTGATTCATCACATCTTTTGACAGCGAAAATAACTAAACTGAAGCGCAGATTAGATATTTAAAATAAACACACTTGGATATGCAAGAAATTTTACAGCTCATTTCAACATTAGTGTCACTATACACTTAATTTCTAGCTATACATATACATATATATACACATACATACATATATATATATATATATATGTGTGTGTGTGTGTTTGTGAAGATTCTTAGTCATCCAGGTCATAGTTATCAAAGAAGGTTAAAGTCAAGGGCAACTGGACTTGGTTGAAGATACTAGAAGACATTTCATCCCTCATCCAAAGGACTTCTTCAGTTCTGACTGACTGGTAGGGAAACTCAGCTATTTAACCTCAGTCGTTTGCCAGGATTGTTGATACTGCTGGTTCGTGTTCCTGGTTGCTGTAACTTGCTTGTCGTTAAAGTCGTTAGGACTACCCGAGGCCAAGACTGAACGACCATCGTTGGCATCTTCACCTGAGGCCAATAGGTTACCTTTGTTGAGTTTCCTGGGAAGTGATGAAAGGACAGCATTGTAATGGTGCTTTCAGACCAAAAGCGAAATGAACGTTCGGGGCGGTGAGTTTACATACAAAGTCAATGCAAAGACACGTAGATTTCTTGTCGGGCGGCGCGAAGTGAAGCGAAGGGGGCAGTGCCGGCGACGCGAAGACGAAGCGAAGCGAAGGCACCGCAATTTCTCGCTTGAGTTGAATATTTTAACTCAAGCAAGGCTTCAGAGAGTTGTGTGGAGAGGGCCAGGTAGAGCGGGCGATTGAAAATCTGCAGGCCGGCTGAGAGCTGCTAAACTTGGGCTAGAGGAGCAGGGAGCAGCGCTCCAGCATTCGGACAAATAAACAGCCGTGGTCGGACTGGACTTTGCTCGTAACTATGCCGTGTGCTCGAGGGAGGAGCTCGAAGTAAACTGCTTTTATTAAATTAGCTTTTTACTTTAGTTTTTAGGATTACAACGTTGATTTATCTTCACTGGAGCTTCTCAGCAGCTAGATTCCGTGCACATCCGGTTCCAGTGTTGTTAGCATCGTTTGGCACTACTTCATATTTATATAAAAAACTAACAAAACTGGACATTACTTGGAGAAAAGAAAGCGAGGAGGTTGAACTACCTGGTGAGTTCAGAAAATATGTGTCTGTAACTTTATTCCAGCTATTGTTGTACTTTACTGTGACAAAGTTAGCATAGCCCTGATCGATCCAAACTCCATTCAGAAAACAAACATTTTAGAAGTTGTCGTCCTGCTGACTTGCTGACAGACCTGACAAATGTTTAACAAAACTGCATCAGTTTGATCTGTTTATTGCTATTTAATCACAACAAAATGTTTACTTTGGGTTCATACAGCTGTAGTAATGGCAAGTTGTGTTTATTCACGTTATCGCGTTAAAATCGCCTTCTGGCGTTGTGTGTGAACACTTGCAGCGAATGTACTTGCGAGGAAAGCGTCGCAAGGCGAAAATTCGCGTTTGGTCTGAAAGCACAGTAAGTGGGGGATAAGTGGTGGCGTAAGACCCCCTCCTCTGTTCAGCGACGGCTTCTCAACCCTGGTGTAGATGGCTTCCTTGACACCTCTTTCAAACCATCCATCTTCTCTGTCTAAAATGTGCACCTGGTGGTCCTCAAACGAATGTCCTCTGTCCTTCAGATGTAAGTAGACTGCAGAGTCTTGACCTGAGGAGTTGGTCAAATCATGTGTGTTTCTGTGCACAGCGATTGCGAACCGGGGCGGTGGGGGGCTTACACTCGGTAGCTCCGCTTTAAACTTGAGAAGCTGCAGAGCTGCAATCTCTATTCATTCAACTTACAATATAAATTTCCAGCTAAACTGGGGCTTTATGAAGACCCTTCTCTCTCTCTCTCTCTCTCCTACCATTCACTGGTCTTTTGCAGAGTTTTGCGTGGATTCCGTACTGCCGACAACTCGTCAACGGTGACAAATTATCCGAAAGTCCTGCGAGGTGTGGACAACTTGGCACAACACCAGTGAAGCTGTTGTTGTGCCAAGTTGTGTCTGGTGCGTCTGGTGTGTCTGGTGCTCTTCTGCCACTACACACATACACGCTACGCCTACACATGTGCACTTACAACCCAGGGTTAGGGTCACAATTTTGGATTTATTCATGCACTTTAAAAACATTTATTTTAAGTTTTATTCTTTTTACATGTTTATTTACAGCATTAAACGTTGAAATAAATTTTGCACTTCAACAAGAGTCAACAGTGGCATTTATGCTTCTTCTGCTCTGGTCCATAGTGTTGTCTAGCAGGAACTATCTGTGTACTATCTGCAATGGAAAACGGAGCAGGGCCGAGTAGAGTCCAGTCTATCAATTTGCGCTATGGTAGCATTTCTTGGCAAAGCAGCATAGATTGTCAGAACACCGGCAACAGTTCAACGTTTAGTCCTAAAAGACGATGCAACTCCGACTCTGTTTGGGCCTGGAAATTCACAATCGCTTGCAACCTGTAAAGCAACCTGTAAGTATGCTTTATTGGTTGCGAATTACTGTATATTTAAAATAAACACGGCAATGGGCTGGGTGACTGTCCGAAGGAGGAATCGTCGTAAGCATTCAAAGTCCACGGGGCACCATCAACCTGTTCACGTTTCTAACACATTTTCCCCACTCAGCGACACACCCGCTGAGAAACCAACTCTGATCATTGGCAGCTCCATTTTGAGAAACGTGAAGTTAGCGAAGCCAGCGGCCATAGTTAAGTGCATCCCTGGGGCCAGAGCGGGCGACATTGAGTCTTATTTGAAACTGCTGGCTAAGGATAAACGTAAATACAGTAAGATTGTTATTCACGTCGGCGGTAATGACTCCCGGTTACGCCAATCGGAGGTCACTAAGATTAATGTTGAGTCGGTGTGTACATATGCAAAAACAATGTCGGACACCGTAGTTTTCTCTGGACCCCTGCCAAATCTGACCAGTGATGACATGTATAGCCGCATGTCGTCATTCCGCTGCTGGTTGTCGAGGTGGTGTCCAGCAAACGATGTGGGCTTTGTAGATCATTGGCAGACTTTCTGGGGAAGACCTGGTCTGATCCGGAGAGACGGCATCCATCCCACTTGGGAAGGAGCAGCTCTCATTTCTAGAAATCTGGCCAAGTTTA
>NC_060154.1:33633150-33637847 GCF_021292245.1 Micropterus dolomieu | reverse complement strand
ATTTTGGCCCACTCCTCCATACAGACCTTCTCCAGATCCTTCAGGTTTCGGGGCTGTCGCTGGGCAATACGGACTTTCAGCTCCCTCCAAAGATTTTCTATTGGGTTCAGGTCTGGAGACCGGTAAGGCCACTCCAGGACCTTGAGATGCTTCTTACGGAGCCAGTTTCCCTGGCTGTGTGTTTCGGGTCGTTGTCATGCTGGAAGACCCAGCCACGACCCATCTTCAATGCTCTTACTGAGGGAAGGAGGTAGTTGGCCAAGATCTCGTGATACATGGCCCCATCCATCCTCCCCTCAATACGGTGCAGTCGTCCTGTCCCCCGTCATCTTGAACTTCTTCCATTTTCTAATAATTGCCCCAACAGTTGTTGCCTTCTCACCAAGCTGCTTGCCTATTGTCCTGTAGGCCATCCCAGCCTTGTGCAGGTCTACAGTTTTATCCCTGATGTCCTTACACAGCTCTCTGGTCTTGGCCATTGTGGAGAGGTTGGAGTCTGTTTGATTGACTGTGTGGACAGGTGTCTTTTATTCAGGTAACGAGTTCAAACAGGTGCAGTTAATACAGGTAATGAGTGGAGAACAGGAGGGCTTCTTAAAGGAGAACTAACAGGTCTTACTGGTTGGTAGGTGACCAAATACTTATGTCATACAATAAAATGCAAATTAATTATTTAAAAATCATACAATGTGATTTTCTGGATTTTTAGATTCTGTCTCTCACAGTTGAAGTGTACCTATGATAAAAATTACAGACCTCTACATACTTTGTAAGTAGGAAAACCTGCAAAATCAGCAGTGTATCAAATACTTGTTCTCCCAAATGTATATGAAAAAGAAAATATTCTCTGCCTACACAAGTTAAAGGTATTTTTAAAGCTGGGCTAAAGCCATGTACTGCACGGATTCCAAAACTTTTTTTTACCTACTAGTTATTTCAACACCAAAATATGCGCACTGTATCAGAAGTCAGTTCCCTACCTGTTTGTCCAAATAGCCTTTGCCATCGGGATCAGCCAAATCCCAGATCTGAAACACAAGACACAAACACACAGCTTTAAAGACACGGTGAAATGAAAACTAAAAAGTCCTACTCTGGTCCATGTGTTAATTGTTTCTTTATCTTTTATTACATGCTTAATACATGTCCTGTTAAACACAGGAATACTTTCGTATGTGAAGGTCCTCTGCAGCTCCCTAGCTCCATTTTTTTTTTTTTCCCCCTAAATCCACATCCCTCTACAACTTTGTATCGCATTTCCACGTTCCCTAAGCCACGACCACTTCTAAATCAATCACATCTAATGGATTTGATCTTTATTTTCTGAAATGTGATGTATTTTCAGTTTCACACAGAAATGCATCACATTAGAAAATATGTTCTGGTTTTTGCCATTCCCTTCTGTGCGTTCTCTAAAAGCATGCCATGTAAACTGAACTACTGTGAAAAGTCATGCTCCTGGCTTGGCTAATGAAGCTACTTAGTTTGAACTAAGGCTTCCCGATTTGGAGAAAAAGTCATATTGTGTCTATGGTGGACATTATTGCGATTTGCGATTGCAATTCGATTATAATTGAACAAATGGTACTAAGAGTCTACTTGCTTGATTATCAAGGCAAATGCACTAAATACTGACATTTTGAATTTCTCAACTTGAACAAAGTTAAATGATAAACATTATTTTTAACAATAACTAGTAAAACAGATGTAAAACAGAATGATGCTCTCAGGAGGAGGCAGCTAGAAGGAGCAAATACTGGCACACTGGCACCGTGGCTCTGGCTAAATCTACATCTGTCCACTGCAGTACATGGATAGAGTTATCCATAACCTGGAGGAGGAACTAGTATACACAAGTGTATTAGTATAATATTATAACATTAAATAAAGAGTATAATGTTCAGTTAAAAGTATACTGTTAGTAGCCTATAACAATAATATATGAATTACTATATTCATTATAATTTCATGTATAATATTTTAACACTAGTTGAATATTAAATCCAGTTACAGCAGATTCATTTCTGTCGGTTGTTTTTTAATTTGTTAATGCTGAGTACTAACTTGTCAATATTCAGTTGTTCAACATTGTAAAGTCTACATGTCAGACTTTTAATATCCCGCCCCATCCAGCCTGCGATTGGTCACAATCGATTAGTTGAAAAGTTGAACATGCTGAACAACAAAAGGCACCGATACTGCGAACATTAAATGGCCAGCGAGCCAAACCCAAACCTTCCTTATCTTCTCCCAGTGTTCTTCTGTCTTACCGCCTCAGCTGCTGCCGATGTCTCTCTGTCTCTGTCACAGAGCGACCGGCGAGTAGACTATGTTGTTAACGATTAGCGGCATGTTTAGGTTTGACGAGGGGGACAGAAAGCAGACCTGATCCCAGACAACCTGAGAGGTCTGGATGGTTCATAATGAAGCAGAAGGCCCTAAACCATTTAGTCCTTTATAAACTAACGGCAGGATTTTGAAATCAATTCTGTGACATACAGGAAGCCAGTGTAAAATAAAGGCAAAAAGCCCCCAAAAATAATCTAAATAATATTAAATAATTTTATTCATTCCAACTCCTTGACCTGTGTGGATGCTTACTATATAAAAATATAATTCGACAAGCAATACAGGAGATAGGTTTGGGCTATTTGGGCTCATAATGTCAAAAAAGGAAGCGCAAGAAATGGATTAAGTGCATCAGACCTTGAAAAGATCAATGCCACCTATGTCAATAGGATAGTTCCTCTCCCGACCACCAAGCCAGACCAGCCGGAACAAACGTCACCGCAAGCGGAGCGATCGCACCAGAGGGATGTTTCACAGAAGCAGAATTTAGAAATCCAGGATAACTTGACCTAGTGTTTTCCGCGCATCCTGGCTTTATCTGTTTCACATAGGCCAAACCAGCCTCAGGAGGAGCACCTATGTCAAGCCAGGTGTAAGTAATTCAGATAAATGCACATCAGCAGCTTTCTTCAAGAGACCACACAGTCGATCACAGATTTATTGATGCTGAAGTGGAATAGACGTGTGCAGCATACTGTACACTGTGAGAAACAGCAAATAAAGGTTTACGATAATAAATAATAAGCACATATTAAAAAAGAAAGAAAGAAACACGGCCACAGTATTAAAACAGCAAGAAAAAGCGGGGCAGACACTTGAACTGAATAACCAACTGAATACGTAAGTAAAAATATTAGAGCCCAACCAATATATTGTTGTGTAATTATTATCCGCTGATATAAGCTACTTGCAGATAAATCTGCATCGGCAGACAATTTATGACTATTAAAAAAGAAACAGAATCGGATCCTTCCCTCCTGGCATGTGTGTTGCATAGTTGGCCCACCAGAGGGCGCTCTGCAGCTCCTCTGTTAACAACACTGCTGCACCACAGAAGAAAACATCAGCTGATCAGAGTGTACCGAGCTCCGGAGAGTAGCTCCTGGTAGCTCTCACAATCAGTGTTCACTGTGAGTTGGTCATTTGTCAGGTCAATTACATGACTTGAATAATAATAAAAACAGTCCTCATCACTTCTCCTCTCCTGAAAACATTCATACCAGACTTGCTAACCCTCCTGTTTTTCACTGCCCTCTCCCGGGTCACAGCAGGATGTTTAGAGGCTATGCTGCCGACAAACGTGATTGATGTATTTCTGAAACAGTTCGAGCGAACGGTCCTCTCATTTCTCCCTAGTTCATTACTTCTAAATATTCTTTAACATCACTTACAGCAGCTAACGCTAAAATAGCTACAAAGCTGGCTAATGCCGTTTATCAGTGGAGGAGTGCTAACATTTAAGAGCAGTTAAACAATAGTGTTTAAGGTATTCTAAATATTGTTAGGACTGTGGTTTTGTGTTCATGTTTTCCTGTTTTAGTCCGTTTTCATGGGTTGAGTTTTGGGTTCTGTGATTCTGTAAGTTTTATTTGATCTTGTCATGTTTTGGGGTTTTGTGTTTTGTAGCTGTAATGGGAATTCCATGAGAACCATCTCCTAGCCTAGTTTATTATTTTGTTCATTCGCATATTTACTTTACTTAGTATCTATCTTGTCTCTTATCTTAGTTCTTAGTCCTGCGTTTTAGCTCTGTAACTTAGTTGTTAGTCCTATGTTATGTTAGTTTATGTTTTAGTGTTTACTTCAGGTCTGTGAACTTCAGTGTTTTTATTATTTCAGTCCCTCCCTCTCTCTCTCTCTCTCTCTCTCAATCTACTGCGACCCCTCAGACAGGTAGCATGTACGTAACTCAATAGAGAGCTTGCGGCCCAGTGAATTTCAGGTGTAAGAAAGGGAATTTGTGAGCTGATCATAGCAATGTAAAGGAGGAAGAGAGCCACGTTTAATTATGGGTTTTTGTGGAGCTTTTTCGTTCGTGGCTCCCTCTCTGTGACAATAGCTGCTCTAGAGTGACGTCATAATGCCCTGGCAGTGGCAAATAGCTTTGGTTTAATATTTGATTTGATTACATTAATGTTTAAGAAATATTTTATTGCTACTGGGTAAAAGGAACACTGCTGGTAAAAAGCACCTTATTTGTTTAAAGTGCAAACCACATTATTGCACTTGTGTGTATATAGCAGTAAATTTAAATTTAAAGGCAATACACATTAATAATGCGACATGCGATTAATCGTGATAAAAAAAATTTAATCCTTGCCCAGCGGGGGGGGGGGGGGGGGGGGGGG
>NC_060154.1:33631161-33633130 GCF_021292245.1 Micropterus dolomieu | reverse complement strand
CGTGTGTTACACATGGTAGCTCCGCTTTAATCTTGGGTAAGTAATCAACTTACACTGTAAATTTCCAGCTAAACTGAGGCTTGTTGAAGAACCCTTTCTCTCTCTCGCCTGCCATTCAGTGTATGCAATACATTTCTTGAGTGACATATTAACGTCCTCTGCTCACTTTTAACTCATGATATAGTGTTATAATTATTATAATTATACAGCAATATGTCATTATACATTTTTCCATGATACTGTATCGATATTCCAGCCCATCATATCGATACATAAAATTTTTTAAAAAGCACTTTGATGGTTAGCTCATATATAATGGGAATCTCCATTAACATGCTAACGTACATTAGCATCGCAATCGTGATAATATAATCTTAACATAAGCTACATGTTTCGCTTCACATGCTTAACATCCTGAGTGACATACTCTGCAAGTACATATGTTTCCTGAGCTTTGAGTGAAATAAAAAAACGCTGCTAACTTCACTGGCTTAATCTGCTTTTCTGCTACTTCAGCACTCCACACTGACTAGCTACTGCATCCCCAAAGGGTCAAAACTCAAACCCAAAATTTCCAGTGGCCTAAAAATACAGCTACCACTAGGTGGAGAAAGGGCAGCACAATGCTGCGTCACCGAACTGTTATCAGTATAATGTGATGTACATATTACACTTAGGTAGTACAAAGCAATTTGTATTTTAAGCAAAAAATTCCGTAAATTTGCATTTTTATGTGCCTTAAAGAAATGTTTATTATATTAAGTTTTCATAGTTGCTCTAAGTTCTGTCATTTTAATTTACAGATAGAAAAGAGTGTGCTGTAGAATTGTGCTGTTTTCTAACAGTTTGGATTTGCAGCAAATACAGAAAACTATTTCACAGGCTTTTTGTATTTATAGTTAGACAGATATCATGATGTATCATTATAGGATTGTCTAACGATATATCGATTATCACAGAATTGCTGTATCGTGATATTATCATTATCATGAACCATATATCGTGTATCGTAAGGTACCCTGTGATTCCCACCCCTAATAATCATGACAGGTTCAGTTAAAAGCAAGGATTTTTGTAGCTACTTATACATTCAGTCAGTCCACTATTGTCTGCCACACTTTTTCCCACTGTTTTTTTTTACTGTGCCCATGCTACTTTTTATTTTATTTTGTTACATGTTATGCGCTTATATAAATAAACAGTTTTGCCTTTAGATATGGTCAGGAAACGCGTCATGCAAACTACTTCACTTGAAAACTGAGGCCTTCAGTGTATTGTTCTTTCAGGGTGTTCCTTGCCAATTTACTTATTATCAGGACCCACTAAGCTTTGCCAATATTTTGCTTTGGACCTCAGGGCTTCCTGCAGTATCATGTACAGGACGTATATACAGTGGGTACGGAAAGTATTCAGACCCCTTTAAATTTTTCACTCTTTGTTTCATTGCAGCCATTTTCCAAAAATCAAAAAAGTTCATTTTATTTCTCAGTAATGTACACTCAGCACCCAATCTTGACAGAAAAAAACATTTTAGCAAATTTATTAAAAAAGAAAAACTGAAATACCCTTTGCCGTGACACTCATATTTAACTCAGGTGCTGTCTATTTCTTCTGATCATCCTTGAGATGGTTCTACACCTTCATTTGAGTCCAGCTGTGTTTGATTATACTGATTGGACTTGATTAGGAAAGCCACACACCTGTCTATATAAGACCTTCCAGCTCACAGTGCATGTCAGAGCAAATGAGAATCATGAGGTCAAAGGAACTGCCTGAAGAGCTCAGAGACAGAATTGTGGCAAGGCACAGATCTGGCCAAGGTTACAAAAAACTTTCTGCTGCACTTAAGGTTCCTAAGAGCACAGTGGCCTCCATAATCCTCAAATGGAAGACGTTTGGGACGACCAGAACCCTTCCTAGAGCTGGCCGTCCGGCCAAACTGAGCTATCGGGGGAGAAGAGCCTTGGTG
>NC_060154.1:33626472-33631061 GCF_021292245.1 Micropterus dolomieu | reverse complement strand
GCTGAAAGAGGAGCTAGAAAAGATGTGGAAAGTAAGAGCAACAGTGGTGCCAGTGGTAATCGGAGCACTGGGGGCTGTGACCCCCAAACTGGGAGAGTGGCTACAACAGATTCCAGGTAAAACATCAGAGGTCTCTGTCCAGAAGAGTGCAGTCCTAGGAACAGCTAAGATACTGCGCAGAACCCTCAAACTCCAAGGCCTCTGGTAGAGGACCCGAGCTTGAGGATGACACATACCACCCCGCAGGGGGTGAGAGGGGGATTTATATATATATATATATATATATATATATATATATATATATATATATATACACACGGGGTAAAAACGGAAGTGTTGGCCCCACAGAGTGGAGTAACTGTGAGAGGTGAACTAGCTAGCGTACCAAGGTATATGCGTGAAGATTTGGGTGTCCCAGCTGATTCCTGATGAGTGTGTGTGTGTGCATCTTTGCCACGCTGAGAAGAGACTTTGACCAGCGGTGACAGCGTGAGTGCCAACAAAATGTATTTACAAAACAAAATCACATTATATTAGTGTATACTGACACTGACTTTAAACTATGTGTATTTCGTACTTTTCTGCTGACTTAGAGGGGAGATACACATGTGGAGTAACTGATGTGTGTGTGTGGGCGTGTCCTGGGAGCACACAATGCACATTAGAAGACAGTGAGTTACTGATTCCTTTTATAAAATATTAATTCCTTTACAAGTTCCTGTACAAAATGTTGGGCAAATTATATTTTGTATATGGATGTATTTTATGTTTTCTGCTAAATTTAAATATTTTACCTTAAGCTTATGATCTTGTGGATTGTGTGGCTAAATGAATGTATTTATTAGGGCCCCACCATGAAACATGCGAGGTCCCTGTTGAAACTGAAGGGATTATTAGGGCCCGAGCTGTAGCTCTCACATTTTAGTTGTCTTTGCTCTTTATTATTTATATAGCCCCATTTTCGGCATCTATCTTCTCCTGCACCGTTTGTCCTAGAAACTTCGTTCCAACTTCAAAATGTACATCCTATTCAGGAGCTTTATGCTATATATCTATATATATTTATATATATAGATATATAGATAGATATTTATTGCTGATATCTGTAATGATTGATTTTATATTAATATTTTTATGTGGAAAAATAATTAATGGGTTTCAATGGGAGAACTTTCTTCCAACCTACTCAACTTTAAGAGCTAAATGCTCCGGCATATGTGCAGCTACAGACTCCATTTAAGCTGTGGGTTGCAGAGAAGACGTTGATCTTTCAAAGTTGTATTTGGTGTTTCCGAAATAAAATGTTTAGTTTAGGAGCTATGCCTTTCCAAAGTGAAGGGTTTTACAGCTTTTAGCAGACTTTAGAGCGTGTCATGTGATCACATTAGAGTGGGGAGAGGAGGATTTGGCAGACCAGAATTGTTTTTGTAAACTGCTGCCAGTCCTGTATATTTATCTCCATAAGCACAAAAAGGCACCAAAATGTAGCCACATGCCTTTTCTCCCTAAAAATGTCAAAATCCTGCTCAGTGGATGTTTAGTTTTTTATCTCTGATCCTTAATTGATGGAGCAGCACTTCTTATTCCAGTCGTGAGTTCGAATCCCGCAGCCAGCAGCAGTGACAATTGGTTTCAGCTTTAAACACCTGTATGGTATTTGAACTTAATGATAACAAAAAACTAAAGATGTCTTCTAACTTAAAACACCAAAATGCTAGCTCAAAAGTTTTTTTTTTAGCAAATGCACTTTACCATCAACAAATGATGAAATTGTGGCTTTGTCAGATACATCCTTCTATAGCTCGCTTCATTAGAGGGCTGGTTCCCCTTCGAGGGAACTCGAACTGCGTCGGTGACGACACTATGGGAACGCCTCTGGGCGTGGCAGGGCTGAAATCATGAATGAAACTACTCCAATCCTATTGGTGTTGCTAGAACGGTAGAGTGTGACAGCGTAACTGGAGGTGTACATAAGCACGCCGGCACACCTGACACATTAGCTTTTTTCTATTAAGCAGGCACTCACAGGCATGTTTGAGACTACTCAGAAGAAAGCAACCACAAGAAGATCTAGTTACCTGGAAAGAGAAGCAGAGGAGATGGCTGGTGAGCAGTTCAGGCAGTGTGTCTTTCCATGCCCGCGCTACATCACGGCTGGGGACACTGTTGCCCTGTGCGTTTCCTATCTGGGGATGCCGCAAGCCCAGGCAGCTCTCGAGGGGGCTTATGGAGGAGGAAGACTTCCGGGAGCCAGAGCAACGTCATCAGTCACCGCCAAGCTATGACGAGCTCTTGGAGGTGGTGACACGGGCAGTGGGCAAGCTCCAGCTTGATTGGCCGCAGGCTGTGCCAGACACACAGGCTGCCAGTAAGTCACGTTCCTGAAACTGATGTGCCAGGAATGTTTGGTCATTGAGTGCCCCCTGTTGGTGATTCAGAGGCATTTCATCCCCATGAAAACCAGAGCAAATAGAGAAAGTTAAAATCAGCATTGTACAAGCGTATCTCAGTAGCGCAGTGGTTAAGTGCTTGCCTTGCCAATGCCAAGATTGACGGTACGAGGGCATGGCATGTTGACTGCAATATTAAACTGAAGAAATGGTTCTGCAAATACATTTCATTTTTGATGGCTTTAACCTTCTTGAAAACTTACAAAACTTTGAACACACGCCAGGAGGGTCAAAAACCAACAAGAAGTCAGCCATTTTGGATTTAATTGTCATATTTGGCGATTTACACACTCTACACTTTAAAAAACTCGTCCTAGAGAATTTGTCCGTGCGACTTTCCAGAAATTTTTGCTGTGCAGTCTTATCCCATCAGTAATCACACGTTGTACAAATGGTGAGTTTTAGTTGACGGGCAGTCCGTGGCATGGAATTTCAATGATTTGCCACAAAATAGGAAGTTTTTACAACCAGCGGCGTCGTTAGCCCTGGGCAAAAGCCCCAGATCTCAGAAGGATTTTTAAAAAACAAACAACAAAAGGCCAAAAATTTAACTTTACTTGCTTAACTAACGTTAGCTGCTTTCGTGTTACTGCCACAATAATTCTTTGCGTTGTGAACATTATTTAGATGCTTCAGGAATAATCAGATTGTATTGGCAGCCTGTGCTACTGCAAAGCAAGCGGTTTGGTTGGCCATCTCCATAATAAAAGGCACAGGTAAAAAAAGTTGGCTGGGCAGCAAAAGTGATATTTTAAAGTGATCTTATCAACACCTTCATGGAGATTTAAAAAGGATATATATATATTATATATATAACCCCGTTTTCGGCGTTAATCTTCTCCTGCACCGTTTGCCCTAGAAACTTTGTTCCAACTTCAAATGTACATCCTGTTCAGGAGATTTATGCTATTACCTGTTTGCTAACTATCTGCTATCTGTAATGGTTGATTTTTTACCGCTACGCGGTATGAATACTTCTGCATTTGTGTGTTTTAGTTATTATTATTATTTGTTGTCTGCAGCGCCGGCTCAAATTCCCGTGAGTTGGAATGAGCTAGAAACATGAAACTTGGGGGAATATGGAAATGGTGTGCATCAGCTTCCATAGAAATATGAACTCTATTGGCCACATCGTGGTGCTGTAAATAAGGCTTTAAAATGCAAACTTTGAAAGGCCACGCCCCTCACGCCTTAAGTCCGATTGATCTGAAATTTCTCATACAGGTGCATCTCAATGTGCTTTACAAAAAAGAATCTGGGACCATTAAGGTCCGCCTATAAAGTTTTTACGGCATTTTGAATTTTTTGAAAATCAGTGAATCATCATTGGATCAATCTTATTAAAAGTTGTATAAAGCATGTTGATATCTCAATTACTTTTCAAGATATGGACCAATGAACTTTGAAAGGGGCGTGGCTCTGGACATACAGTAAATCAGCAACCGTAGGGCCGGTCATCACAAAACTCACAGGATATGCTCAGATAAGTGACAGTTTGATGTACATACGTCCCTAGGGGGCGCATTCTCCAATCATCACAAATCTCTCAGGATATGTCCTCATAAGTAACTGAAACATTTCCTGAAAGTTCAAACTGAACACCCGGGGCGCTATAAATGCAAACAAACTGCTGGGGATAAAACGCAAATCAGGCTACAAATTGTTTGTCCAATCAACACAAAACTTGCAAGACATGTCTAGATAAGGACCTCACACATACACTGCAAGTCTCATTCAAATTGACCACTAGGAGGCGCTATAAATGCATAATAACTGGATGTGGAATGAAACAAACAAGCTTTAGATCAGAAAATAGTTGTCCAAACAAAACTTGCAGAATGTGTTTCGTAACAATATTGAACCATATGTGTGAAAAAAAAATTTATGCCGATATTGCGAAAAAAGGTATGAACCTGTGAATCACCGCTTGCGGCTATATTATATTAATATTTTCATATGAAAAAAAATGTATGGGTTTCAATGGGAGCAGAGGCTCATCTTTCTTCCAACCTACTTAACTTTATGAGCTAAATGCTCCAGTATATGTGCAGCTACATTTGAGCTGTAGGTTGCAGAAAAGATGTTGATCTTTCAAATTTGTATTTGGTGTTTGCTAAAAAACAATTTGTTTTGTGTCGT
>NC_060154.1:33623810-33626372 GCF_021292245.1 Micropterus dolomieu | reverse complement strand
GGCCATCTCCATAATAAAAGGCACAGGTAAAAAAAGTTGGCTGGGCAGCAAAAGTGATATTTTAAAGTGATCTTATCAACACCTTCATGGAGATTTAAAAAGGATATATATATATTATATATATAACCCCGTTTTCGGCGTTAATCTTCTCCTGCACCGTTTGCCCTAGAAACTTTGTTCCAACTTCAAATGTACATCCTGTTCAGGAGATTTATGCTATTACCTGTTTGCTAACTATCTGCTATCTGTAATGGTTGATTTTTTACCGCTACGCGGTATGAATACTTCTGCATTTGTGTGTTTTAGTTATTATTATTATTTGTTGTCTGCAGCGCCGGCTCAAATTCCCGTGAGTTGGAATGAGCTAGAAACATGAAACTTGGGGGAATATGGAAATGGTGTGCATCAGCTTCCATAGAAATATGAACTCTATTGGCCACATCGTGGTGCTGTAAATAAGGCTTTAAAATGCAAACTTTGAAAGGCCACGCCCCTCACGCCTTAAGTCCGATTGATCTGAAATTTCTCATACAGGTGCATCTCAATGTGCTTTACAAAAAAGAATCTGGGACCATTAAGGTCCGCCTATAAAGTTTTTACGGCATTTTGAATTTTTTGAAAATCAGTGAATCATCATTGGATCAATCTTATTAAAAGTTGTATAAAGCATGTTGATATCTCAATTACTTTTCAAGATATGGACCAATGAACTTTGAAAGGGGCGTGGCTCTGGACATACAGTAAATCAGCAACCGTAGGGCCGGTCATCACAAAACTCACAGGATATGCTCAGATAAGTGACAGTTTGATGTACATACGTCCCTAGGGGGCGCATTCTCCAATCATCACAAATCTCTCAGGATATGTCCTCATAAGTAACTGAAACATTTCCTGAAAGTTCAAACTGAACACCCGGGGCGCTATAAATGCAAACAAACTGCTGGGGATAAAACGCAAATCAGGCTACAAATTGTTTGTCCAATCAACACAAAACTTGCAAGACATGTCTAGATAAGGACCTCACACATACACTGCAAGTCTCATTCAAATTGACCACTAGGAGGCGCTATAAATGCATAATAACTGGATGTGGAATGAAACAAACAAGCTTTAGATCAGAAAATAGTTGTCCAAACAAAACTTGCAGAATGTGTTTCGTAACAATATTGAACCATATGTGTGAAAAAAAAATTTATGCCGATATTGCGAAAAAAGGTATGAACCTGTGAATCACCGCTTGCGGCTATATTATATTAATATTTTCATATGAAAAAAAATGTATGGGTTTCAATGGGAGCAGAGGCTCATCTTTCTTCCAACCTACTTAACTTTATGAGCTAAATGCTCCAGTATATGTGCAGCTACATTTGAGCTGTAGGTTGCAGAAAAGATGTTGATCTTTCAAATTTGTATTTGGTGTTTGCTAAAAAACAATTTGTTTTGTGTCGTTCCAAAGTTAAGGGTTTTTACAGCTTTAAGCAGACTTTAATTTTTGCTGTGCAGTCTAAACTCGGTTTATTACCAGTTGACTGGTTTGCCCGTGGTGTGGTTGAAAATTGGTGATTCGCCATGAAACAGGAAATTGTCATAACTTCAATACACATAATCCGGGCAGCTGTGGTGCAGGAGGTAGAGCGGGTTGGCCGTTAATCGGAAGGTCGGCAGCTCCCCCAGGCTGCATGTCGAAGTGTCCTTGGGCAAGATACTGAACCGAATTGCCCCTGGCGGCTGTTCCGCCAGTGTATGAATGTGTGTGAATGTTAGTTTCTGTTTGAGCACTTAGGCTCAGTGTATGAATGTGTTTGACTGGTGAATGCAGATGTAGTGTAAAAGCGCTTTGAGTGGTCGAAAAGACTAGAAAGGCGCAGAGCATTTACATAATCACATCTGCACCAAATTTGGGTTAGGGTTAGTAGTATAAAAATAGTCCTGCTCTGAACACATCTACAGTGGGTACGGAAAGTATTCAGACCCCTTTAAATTTTTCACTCTTTGTTTCATTGCAGCCATTTTCCAAAAATCAAAAAAGTTCATTTTATTTCTCAGTAATGTACACTCAGCACCCCATCTTGACAGAAAAAAAACAGAAATGTAGAAATTTTTGCAAATTTATTAAAAAAGAAAAACTGAAATATCACATGGTCATAAGTATTCAGACCCTTTGCTCAGTATTTAGTAGAAGCACCCTTTTGATCTAATACAGCCATGAGTCGTTTTGGGAAAGATGCAACAAGTTTTTCACATCTGGATTTGGGTATCCTCTGCCATTCCTCCTTGCAGATCCTCTCCAGTTCTGTCAGGTTGGATGGTAAACGTTGGTGGACAGCCATTTTCAGGTCTCTTCAGAGATGCTCAATTGGGTTTAAGTCAGGGCTCTGGCTGGGCCATTCAAGAACAGCCACGGAGTTGTTGTGAAGCCGCTCCTTCGTTATTTTAGCGGCGCGCTTAGGGTCATTGTCTTGTTGGAAGGTAAACCTTCGGCCCAGTCTGAGGTCCAGAGCACTCTGGAAAAGGTTTTCGTCCAGGATATCCCTGTACTTGGCCGCATTCATCTTTCCCTCG
>NC_060154.1:33615633-33623710 GCF_021292245.1 Micropterus dolomieu | reverse complement strand
CTTACTACAACTTTCTCCCATCTCCCGACTGCATCTCTGGAGCTCAGCCACAGTGACCTTTGGGTTCTTCTTTACCTCTCTCACCAAGGCTCTTCTCCCCCGATAGCTCAGTTTGGCCGGACGGCCAGCTCTAGGAAGGGTTCTGGTTGTCCCAAACGTCTTCCATTTGAGGATTATGGAGGCCACTGTGCTCTTAGGAACCTTGAGTGCAGCAGAAATTTTTTTGTAACCTTGGCCAGATCTGTGCCTTGCCACAATTCTGTCTCTGAGCTCTTCAGGCAGTTCCTTTGACCTCATGATTCTCATTTGCTCTGACATGCACTGTGAGCTGGAAGGTCTTATATAGACAGGTGTGTGGCTTTCCTAATCAAGTCCAATCAGTATAATCAAACACAGCTGGACTCAAATGAAGGTGTAGAACCATCTCAAGGATGATCAGAAGAAATAGACAGCACCTGAGTTAAATATGAGTGTCAAGGTAAAGGGTCTGAATACTTAAATGCTCCGTACTTGTATAGCGCCTTTCTAGTCTTTTCGACCACTCAAAGCGCTTTTACACTACATCTGCATTCACCAGTCACACACATTCATACACTGAGCCTAAGTGCTCAAACGGAAACTAACATTCACACTTACTCATACACTGGCGGAATAGCCGCCAGGGGCAAATCGGGGTTCAGTATCTTGCCCAAGGACACTTCGACACGCAACCAGGGGGAGCCAGGGATTGAACCGCCGACCTTCCGATTAACAGCCAACCCGCTCTTCCTCCTGAGCCAAGATGGGGTGCTGAGTGTACATTACTGAGAAATAAAATGAACTTTTTTGATTTTTGGAAAATGGCTGCAATTTAACAAAGAGTGAAAAATTTAAAGGGGTCTGAATACTTTCCGTACCCACTGTATATGCCAATATTCACTCAAAGTCATAGCGCCACTTGCTGGTAACAGGAAGTGACATGTTTTATGCAGGTTGGACATATCAACTTCAGAACTATCCCAGAAAGCCCTTAACACGTTGATGAAGCCATGTTATAAAACTAGTGAGTTTGCAGTTAATGGCGTGGGGGGGCGTGGCGGTGTTCCATGTAATTTGATTGTACATGCTCAGATCTCTACCAAATTTTACACGTTTATTAAGAGTCCCACCCTGAACAAATGTACATAACGACATTCACCCACAGTCATAGCGCCACCTGCTGGCAACAGGAAGTGACCTTTAACAAAGCAGCCCCCACCGCACGTTTCACCTACATGTATGAAATTTCTGTGGCACATGTATCAAGTCCAGATGTACAAAAAAGCCTCTTGGAGCGATGCCCTAAAAACAACAGGAAGTTGGTCATTTTGAATTTTATGGTTATTTTGGGTGATTTACACACTCCGTACTTTAACGAACTCCTCCTAGTGATTTAGTCGGACCTACTTCAAATTTCTGCTGTGCCTTCTAAAGGCATTGATGATGAAAAGTTGTGCTATCTGTGAGTTTTCGCCAATGGCCGTGTTCGTGGTGTGCCGTCAAAGATCAACTCCTCCTAGAGAATTAGTCCAACCGACTTCAGATGTTCCCTGTGTACTGTGACAGTGTTGACAAATGCCACTGAATTGCATTATTCCTCATTTTAGTATATATTTACTTCAATGATATTGCTTCACAAGCATTTGATACTGTTATTTAGTTTCATGTGTTGAATTTTTCAAGCGATTGCCACAAAATAGCTTTATGTTTTGAATTGAATCTCATTTTCATAGCCTCTCAAGTACTCAATATGTAATAAGGTGTTGCTTATACTTATCCATCATTTGCTTATGCTTATAGATCAAAAAGTATACTGACTGCATAATGAAATGTATTTCAGGCCATAATGGCTAGTGAGAAGATATTTGTGGAGGAAATAAAAAGAAGGAACAGGGAGTATCAAAACAGAAGGAAAAAAAATCGATTGCCAGCCTGAGCTGAAGGTGGAGTTCTTGAGAAAGGAGAGGGAAAGATGAAAGATGAAGAAATAGGGTGGGGGAGGGCAAAATAAAAAACATTGGTAATTTGTAAGAAAGAGAAAAGTGGTATAAGAGATGGTTTTGGAAACAAGCACAGAAAAAGCCAAGAGAACTCCAGAACAAAGCACAGGAATGCCAGCATCTACAAACCCCATTTCCACAAAAGTTGTGATATTTTCCCCCCAATCTGGGATTAATTTACATCAACCTTTATTTAATTTACCAAAGTACAAAGAAAAGATTTTCAATAGTATAGATAGATGCGCCATACATTTTCAATAGGAGACAGATTGGGGCTGGCAGCAGGCCTTTAAAGAACACACAATCTGTTTATACAAAGCCACATTGATGTAGCCTGTGCAGAATGAGGCCTGGCTTTGTCCTGCTGAAATAAGCATGGATCTCCCAGAAAAGATGTCGACTTAATGGCAACATATGTCTCTCTAAAATCCCAATTTAAGCTTCTGTGTCAGTAGTACCTTCATACACATGCAGCTCATGCTGTAGACACTGATGCACCCCCACACCATCACAGATGCTGGGTTTAGCACCTTTTGCTGAAATCAACCTGGATGGTCTTTTCATATTTGGCATGGAGAACTCGGCATCCGTTTTTCCCAAAAACAAGCTGAAATGTCGACTCATCTGTCCACAGCACACGGTTCTACTCTGTTGGTCAATCTGAGATGATCTTGAACCCAGAGAACTCTGTGGTATTTCTGCTTACAATTGATGTGTGGCTTCCTCCTTGCATAATACAGTTTCAGGACGCATTTCTGGATGCAGCGACGGACTGTGTAAAGTGACAACGGTTTTCCTAAGTCCACCCGAACAACAATATTTTTCACAGAAGCATGACACTTTCTGAGGCAGTGCCGCCTGAGGTCTCACAGGTCACGCACATTCAACAGTGGTTTCCGACATTGACCTTTACACACTGAGATGTCTACAAATCCATTGAACCTTTTCACAATATTATGTACTGCTGTTTCTGAAAGACCTAAATGCTCTGCAGTCTTGTGTTGAGAAATGTTAACTGAATAAACAATTTTCTCACAAATTTGGCCACAAAGGTTGGGCGCTCCAATGCATCCTTATTGCAAAGATTAAGCCTTTGATGGATGCTACTTTTATATCCAGTCAGGACTCCTCACCTGGTATTAGTTATTGTGGAGTCTTCCAAACAGGTGTTACTTGAATATTCTGTACACTTTTCAGTCATATTATAACTCTGTTCCACCTTCTATTGAGTGTGTTGCAGGCATGAAATTCTAACTTTGTTTATATTTATTCGATACAATTAGTCTGGTCAGTAAAAATACTTAAAAATCATTTTTTTGTACTTTGTTAAATAAAGGTTTAGGTGAAGTAACAAATCACAGATTTTAGTTTTTTTGCTTTTTGATGAGCTGATGAGGTGGCTAACCTAAGATGTATTGCTGAGTAGCTAGCTAACACTTGCTACGATGAGCTCAGAAGTAGAGGTAGGCGGATGATACTGAAGGTCCGAATATCACATGACTGATGATGTCCGAAGCTTCAAACATTACTGGTGCTTCAGAAAGCGCTTCATTCAGTTTGACAGTTTTGAAAGTTTTACAGCTAAACTCTGTGATCAGGACATTAGTGGGATAAGAAGAGAGGAGAATAACAGAGAAATGTGGCAATGTAAAGTATGAGGACATGTAATGTAATAAACGTAATTTACATTTACTGATTTGGCAGATGCTTTTTTCCAAAGCTACTTACATTTGAGGAACAACATACATAAGTATCAATAAAGCAATTACAAGTGACAACAGATACTAGTAAGAGCAGCAGTAAATATTAGTAAGAGCTATTAGCGTGAACAGGATCAATGGGGTAAATACCTAGGGAAAGAAGTAAGTGTTAATAAATAGTGCAATCAATACAAGAAAATTGTCAGGAGATAGAAGAAGAGCACAGGAAGTGCATGTTAGAGGTTAGGGGTTAGAGGTATTATAAGAGAAAGTGTTTAGAAGAGATGAGTTTTCAAGAGCTTCTTGAAGTTAAAGAGGGACACCCCTGCTCTGATGGCAGGTGTGGTAGCTCGTTTATTGTGGTCTTACAGATGCAGGGTTGGGAGGATGACTTTAAAAATGTAATCCGGTACAATTACTTGTTAAAAAATGTAAACAGTAACGTCAATCCAAATACCACAACATTCAAGTAATGTAACCTGAGTACTTTTAGTTACTTTTGGATTACTTCAATACCAAAAAGGGAAATGAAGACAAAAGTATCAATGATGCGTTTCCATTCCCATGAAATTAAAATCCACATTTAAATGTTTTTATATGATGTCACCACTATAACAGTATATGGCCCATCAATGACAAAAAATGTGTTTTGTATTGTATTCTTGATGATATTTAAGAGAGTCATTTAAAGCATTTTAAAATGTTGAAATTGAAGTCAATCCTATTAATTCCCTAGGAGGAGTTTGGTAAAGTATGGACCTGTCACACTACCTGTCTGATCGGCCCGGTTTAGTTTAGGTCTCTGTGAGTTTTGTTTATTGGTCTGTTCAGTATCTGTCTTAGAGGCTTTTGGGTTCGGTCCTGTCTGTGGTCCTTTGTCCAGTATCTGTTATATAGTCTGTCTTGGTATTTCCCTTATTTGCTGTCCTGTTCCATGTTTAGTGTTGTCCTGTTTCCCAGTCGGTTCCGGATCTGTTCCCTACTCCATTCTGTTAGTCAGTTGTCATGTTTCCCGTTTTGAGGTTCGGTTCCTGGTCTTGTGTTCTCTGTTAGCCCTGTGTTTTAGCTCCTGCATTGTAGCTCCTAGTTCTGTGTATCAGTTCATGTCTTAGTGTTTACTTTTGGTCTGTACACTTCTGTGTTATTTTGCCCTTGTCTGTTTTCATTGTTGGTTGTAGTTCTTGGTGATCTGTCTGCTTGTGTCTTTATTAGTTTATTTTTATTCCTCTTGTCTGTTATGTGTTCAGTAACCTGTGTCGAGTCTGTTCCCTCCAGTATCCCTCTGCCTGGTTGTCTCTCTGTTTTCCTCTGCTCTCTCTCTGCCTGCCTTTGTCTCGTTAGTCTCATGTCTGTCACCTGTGTTGATCCCACCCTGCTCGTTAGTCCCTGTGTGTGTATATCTACCTAGTGTTTCTGCTTAGTCTTTGTCCGGTCATTTTTGCGTGCATACGCTCTGTCTCATGTTGTCGTGTTTAGCCTGCCCTGCTCGTCGTGCTCATCTTGTCACCCTCTTTCTTTGGATTTTGGATTTCTGTTTGGATCACCTTGTTTTGTTAATCAGCCACTCTGCCATTAAGTGTGCTCGCCTTTTGTTTGTTGGTTTAATAAATCTCCTGAACTGAACCTGCCAGCCTGAGGTTGAGTGAATTTTGACCTGTAGATGTGTTCAGGGTTTGACCCATATCAAATGTGTGAAATTTGGTAGAGATATGAGCATGTACAGTGAAGTTACAACAACTTCCTGTGTCATGGCAAAGAATTTCAATTTCAATAGAGAACTCACACGTTTCGTGCTCGGGCCCTAATAATAATCCCTTCAGTTTCAATAGGGACCTCGCACAGTTTGTGCTCAGGCCCTAAAAGTAATCCATTCAGTTTCACAGGTAAGTAACACAGAGTAAATTAACAAACTCTTTATACTATTTATACTACACTGTTATGGCTGCTGCCGGCACCTGTCTGTAATTTACCTGTGCATGTGTGTCTATCTATTATGCTGAGCAGGCTGTGCAATCCCCCGCTGAGGATTGACTGGGTGGTCAGGGTAAGTCCCACCTACTTCCTGGGTTTCTGTGCAACAGTAACCATGATTGGTGCGGCATGCTCCACCGACGTCTGGGGCAGCTGTCAGACCTGCTTCCTATGGCTGTCAACAGGGACAGGGGGTGAGCAGACCCCTAAGCCATAACCAGTCTCCAGGGTGGATGGTGAGGTAGTTGGAGGGTTAAAAACACCAGTCACACAGCCACATTATGATCCATCCTCAGAAAGCAGTATTCGTTCCAGATATGAGGCCCGTATAAAGATTCGCCTGGCCCGTCTCCAGCTTGCTCCCTTGCTAGATGCACGGACACGTCAAGACGAGAAACGAGAGCGAGCCACAGAGAGCTCTGAAGAATGTAGTAGAAGCACAAAAAGGACAATTAAAACAAGTCATTAACGTGGGGCAGGCTGCACGCTGCGCTGATGAAACACTTCTGAGAGGCTTCCAGCGGAAGCTGACGCCGTAAATAAACCAGTCATGTTATTGCTGCTTGTCTCGCTTTGAAATGTAAAGAACAGTCTTCCTGGTTTTCCCAGTCTAAGGGCGTTGGCCTGATTAAAACTGAGTGCAGTACAAAAACTGAGATGAGTTGGATACCTGCTTTAAACCATTTTTGACGCACACATTTGCTCACCGGCTTACCTATAGATCAGCGCTCCGTCCAGGTGCTGAGGGACACTGCTTGTTCCCAGTCAGTAATTTTGGCATCAGCATTGCCCTTTTCTGAACACTCAGCTTGTGGTTTTGGGGTTCTTTCCTGTTGCTGTATGTGACGCTTTACCAATTCAAGGTATCGTACTTTTAATGGGGAATGATATTGCGGGAGGTAAGGTGACACCCATGTTAGAGGTGCTGGATTTGTGAATGTTTTCAGTTGAGACTGAGCTGGAGGAAGCAGAGAAGGGGAGCATATCCCTGTGCACAAATGCAGTTCGGCAAGCATAGGCCTGTGACGAGGGCAAGATTGCTCATCAAGCTCATGTGTGAGACTTTGGTGTGGAATAGACAGTGCTGATGTCTCCGCACCTCTGATTGGTCACTGTCAATCCCCACTGTCTCTGGCATGTGTCTGACCCCTTCTTTGGAGACAGAATTAATTTCATGCTTCAAGGACATGGCAAAAATAGGTCCAAAATGTAAAGACCGCAGAATGAAGAATAAGTCATCGGTAAGAATGGCAACGGATGGACAATAGAATGTCAGCAGTTAGTCGCCATGACACAGCAGGAAGGGAATCTACCTTGGGCAATTGGAGTTAGACATATTGAAACACAGACTTGTGAGCCAAAACCAATGCAATAAGACCAAACCTGGCAAATATACTCTCAGGTGGGCTTTAAAAGCAATGCAGTGATGACTAGGTGTTAAATTAAATAATGCAAACAAACGATTAATATGGTTATGCTGACCACTGTTACAAACAGTGTCTGTAAATTATGTCATCCAGATATCCCTGATGTAGTAGTTTGTCAAATTCATGGATGTGACTCAGTGACTCATGCTCTGCACAAGCCTTCATTGTCATCAGATATAGCAGAGTTGACTGTGCATGATGGAGAGTGCATTTAATATCATCTTCTCTGGTTTTTGACATGAAAAATATTCCAGCAGCGTTTTTGTGGTGCATTGCATTTGCTATGTCTAGTTTCAAAAACACACATACCATAATGACTGGCCCTAAGGAATTTACTAAAAGATTTTTTCTGTCTGGTTTTCACTAATAAAAATAATCAGTTTTTATTAGTGCTGGGCAACAATTGAAATTTTTAATCGCGATTAATCGCATGATTTTCTGCAATTATTCGCAATTAATCGCACTCTTAGTTTAAATGTACTGCAATATACAGAAAAGTGCAATAACATGTGGTTTGCAAACTCTTTAAACAAATGAGGTGCTTTTTATCAGCAGTATTCCTTTTACACAGTAGCCTTTTGATCAGACAAATACCTTTTACAAAATATTTCTTGTAAATCTCAACTTAAACATTAATCAAATATTAAACCAAAGCTATTTGCCACTGCCAGGGCATTACCTTTATCTAGCTTGTTAAAACAAGCGATGATCAGTGCCATGATTGGAACATCATAACAGGCATCTTCTGAGCAACAGGTTAACAGATATAAATCCGTTTTCTTGTTTTTTTTCTGAACAGGTATCAGCAGAAACAGTCTGTGTTCAGAAGCAAGTGTCCCTGTTAGAGTGAGGTGAAGTGGTCGCCTCACACACATGCCGGCCCGCTGCAGAAGTTTGAATTGTCTTGAACTTTTTGTTCGTGACGCGGAGCACAAATCTTTGGAAGAGAGAACGATCCTCG
>NC_060154.1:33612059-33615533 GCF_021292245.1 Micropterus dolomieu | reverse complement strand
GAGAGGTCTGGATGGTTTGTAATGAAGCAGAAGATCAGAAATGTATTTTGGCCCTAAACCATTTAGTGCTTTATAAACTAACAGCAGGATTTTGAAATGAATTTTTTGACATAAAGGAAGCCAATGTAAAGACCTCAGAACTGGAGTGATGTGATCCACCTTTTTGGTCTTAGTGAGGACTCGAGCAGCAGCGTTCTGAATCAGCTGCAGCTGTCTGATGGATTTCTTAGGGAGCCCTGTAAGGACACTGTTACAGTAGTCGAGTCGACTGAAGATAAATGCATGGATACGTTTTTCCAGGTCTTGCTGAGACATAAGTCCTTTAATCCGTGATATATTCTTCAGGTGATAGTAGGCTGACTTTGTAATTGTCTTAATGTGGCTCCTCAGATTCAGGTCTGGCTTGATTTGTGGTTCTTAACATTACAGATTGAAGTCGAGCACTGACTTTCAATCGTTCCTCCCTGGCTCCAAAAACAATAACTTCAGTTTTATCTTTGTTCAATTGAAGAAAATTCTGGCACATCCAGCCGTTGACCTGCTCAATAAGTCCAAAGTGTGCCCCTTATTGTGTGTGGGCTCCGTCACTACACAGTTAAAGTCAATACAGATTATAGACAGCAGTTCACCAAAGTCATCAAAAAAGTTTGCACAGTATTTAGGGGGCCTGTAGATATTTAGAAAAATAGCTCGAGAAGAGGAATTCAGCTGAAGAGCCACATATTCAAAAGAAGCAAAATTCCCATAAGACATCTTTTTGCATTGGAGGGAGTCATTAAACAAAATGGCAACTCCACCTCCTCTCTTATGCACTCTAGCTTCACTCATAAAACTGAGCTGGGAGGGGTAGACTCGATAAGGACAGCTGCACTGTTATCTTGGTCCAACCAAGTTTCAGTTAAAAACATGAAATTAAGATTGTGAGTTATTATAAAATCATTGATTAAAAATGTTTTTCCTGCCAAAGACCTAACGTTTAACAAAGCTAATTTTAGTGTTGTAGTGGGACAACCATGTGGAATTGTGCATTTTATATTAAATAAATTTGGAGCTACTCCAAATTCCCCTTTTCCTCTCCCAGAGAGGAGCAGGGGGGTTAAAGATCAACTTCAACAGACTACCAAAGAGACAACAACGGAAGGGGGGTGGAAAAGTTGCTTTCTCTAAGTGCTATTCTTGAGCAGTTGATCGTAAAACTGGCACCTTTTTGATAGCGAAGCTGATAGGGACACTAACCAGCGATTAGCATTTCCCTGAACAGCCTATCAAAACTGCCCCCCCCCACACACTTAACCGTGGCAACTAACCTTGCTCTGTGTTTCATTACCCCACCAAAGGGATACCCCTTGTCTCACCGTGTGCCATAATCCAGGACGCCGAACTTTAAATAAATAAAGACTGCAGTCTCCAAAGACTCAAAGCATTTAATTAAGTTTAATTAAATCGTTTAGTTACTTGATTACGTTTGCCTCTATTTGAGTAGTTATGTTACCATGTTGCTGCTATCTGTTGTTGATATTAGTGCTGAAAAGAATCTAAATAAGTTACTTTTGCAGTGTTTGTTTTTTTCAGCAAGATTAAGGACACTCCGTCATCTTATGTGTAACCAATACTTGTTCACAATACTTTCTCACACAATTCCTTTAGAAATGATGATAAAGAAATGTCATACTATACTCTTAATCGCCAGCTTGAATCTAAGGCTGAATAACTAAATTCCCCAGTTCCTAAGGAGAGATGATCTTGGATTAATCTAAGCTTTCCTCATGTAACCTGAGCTCCCCCAAGTGGACGAAATAAGTATTACATACCATCGTCGGAAATGCCGTTAATGTATAAATATCCTGACCAATAATGTGACTATTGTTTCCTGTTACCAAATGCTTAACTTAGAACGGTACAACTGTTTGACCACTGAGGTTTGATTGTGGAAAATATTTGATTATAATACGCGCAAATAGATTTAAAGTTTAGAAAGGTGTCCGGCGTGCCTCTCCAGGCAACGCCCTAAGAGTTCGACCAGCGAAACAGGCCTTTGTTCGCTTGAAGCTACACACGCAAAGTGCCGCGACATCGATTTGCCCCTCAGTTCCAGCAACTGTATTTGTTTTATTTTCTTTCTTTCTTTTGTTTTGTTAAAGTTATCAGTCCGTTAACTTACACTGGACTAAATCAGGAACGACCAAGTTCCCTTTTAAGCTTGTTTGTCGAGCCAACTTCAATGAGGTCAGACCAAGCCACGTGGTCTCGCCAGCGGCAATGAAGGAAACCTGAAAACAGCCGAATTGCCAGACACGGAGAACCCCGGGGAATCCCTAGCAAAAAGCCAGGATCGGGCAGCTAGCGTGGGCCCCGTGCAACAGGCCAAAGCAGGCGCGCGACAAGCAGTAAGACCTAACAAACATTCTGTGGTCAGGGATGTCCCATAGTGTTAATATTTCCTTTTTAACTCCTAAACTCATAGCTTACTTTCATTAGTTCTCCTCCGCCGTATGAGTCAAATGCTTCCCACAATCAAACCTCCATTCTCATTGTTTAGCCATTGTTTATTTTCCCTGTATTTAACCACCCTTTTATATCGCATTAGTTAGTTAATAAATTCATTGTAATCAAGAGCTGTGTGTGTTGACTATTTCCACGTCCCTGCCAAGAGAATTGACCCTTTAGATATGAGACTGACTGATTGATTTAAGATAATTTAGCGATTATTAACTAACTGATCACTGGTGAATAATTGTATAATTATTAAAAGCTACCTAGAGGTCCGGAGACTCTAGGATTATAACAACTCCGGTGGTGCCCCGAAACGAGAGATTGATATTTTCTGAATGTTAAAATTCATAATTGGGTATTAATTCTCATAAATTTATTAAAATTCATAGCAAATTTTTAGCCATGCTACAGTGTGTTAAAAACATTATCTGGCCCACCTTTTTCGACAGACTGCGGCTGATGAGGAATTAATACTAAATTTGCAGGATATGTTGAGTTCTTCCTGTTTCTTAACACATTCACCATGCTTTTTCTGTTACCTATCAAGACAGGGATGGAGAAGACTACCAGCACACTGGGCCCTTGTCCTGGGAAGAGTCATGAGTGCTATTTTCCTTGTAGCCTGGACCCAGCACATATCAGACAGAGCTTACTGGGGCGGGTTGTGTTTGACACGTGTCAAACCTGGAGGACTTAGAACCAGTGGAGGAGGTGGACGGTGAGGGGGGTTTATGGTAGAGAAAATGGGAGTGGAGCGAGGGAAGGTGCGGAGAGTAAATTTTGTCCCAGCTCTAACCAGGTCTTCCATGTGATCGGTGAAGTCCAACAGGGGGGGAGAGGGGAGAAAGGGTGTCTGGAGATAAGGGTGACCTGGATGGGGATTGGGGGGGTAAAGATGGTGAATCCTCACTGTTGGTTTTCAGTGAGGGAGGTGGGGGCTCTTCCTCTTGGCTCAGTTGTCTCCCATGATCAGAGCTCTCT
>NC_060154.1:33599420-33612039 GCF_021292245.1 Micropterus dolomieu | reverse complement strand
ATTCCCATAAGACATCTTTTTGCATTGGAGGGAGTCATTAAACAAAATGGCAACTCCACCTCCTCTCTTATGCACTCTAGCTTCACTCATAAAACTGAGCTGGGAGGGGTAGACTCGATAAGGACAGCTGCACTGTTATCTTGGTCCAACCAAGTTTCAGTTAAAAACATGAAATTAAGATTGTGAGAGATTATAAAATCATTGATTAAAAATGTTTTTCCTGCCAAAGACGTTTAACAAAGCTAATTTTAGTGTGTTAAAAACATTATCTGGCCCACTTTTTTCGACAGGCTGCGGCTGACGAGGAATTAATACTAAATTTGCAGGATATGTTGAGTGCTTCCTGTTTCTTAACACATTCACCATGCTTTTTCTGTTACCTATCAAAACAAGGATGGAGAAGACTACCAGCACATTGGGCCCCGGCTTGTCCTGGGAAGAGTCATGAGTGCTATTTTCCTTGTAGCCTGGACCCAGCACATATCAGACAGAGCTTACTGGGCTTTTTTGCCATTGTGGAGCGGGAAGGCGGGTTGGGCACTGTACTTTTGACAGATGTGTCAAACCTGGAGGACTTAGAACCAGTGGAGGAGGTGGACGGTGAGGGGGGTTTATGGTAGAGAAAATGGGAGTGGAGCGAGGGAAGGTGCGGAGAGTAAATTTTGTCCCAGCTCTAACCAGGTCTTCCATGTGATCGGTGAAGTCCAACAGGGGGGGAGAGGGGAGAAAGGGTGTCTGGAGATAAGGGTGACCTGGATGGGGATTGGGGGGGTAAAGATGGTGAATCCTCACTGTTGGTTTTCAGTGAGGGAGGTGGGGGCTCTTCCTCTTGGCTCAGTTGTCTCCCATGATCAGAGCTCTCTTCCAGTGGGGGCTGAGGTGGCTCTCCTTCAAGGTTTCTGGCGTGTTGTGTTATGTCTTCTTCTTGTTTAGATTCCTCTTGTCTCTTGTCCTTGGCAGAGGGAACAGATGAGTGACGCAGAAAGTAAAACAGGTTGGAGCTGAACAGTTTTACTCCTGACTTGTTAAGGCGAAGTCCATCTGCCTTAAAAAGATGTCTGCGGTCCCACAGAAAGTAAAAGTTTTCAATGAAATGCACTAAATGGACAGTACATGCCGTTGAGAGCCACGTGTTCAATGCCAACAATCTGCTGAATCCCTCAGCTCCTCTTTGGATTGGCGGTATAGGGCCACTGATAATTACCTCAGCATTCAAAGAGCTGACTGTGTTCAACAGATTATTAAAGTCCTCTTTCAACACTTCAGACTGTTGCTTCACAACATCATTGGCCCCGATGTGCAGTATTATGTTTTTCACAGTAGGATGTTCAGCCAAGATATGCAGGATTCTTTCTGCCAAGACAGACACCGTATCCTTCGGAAAGCAGAGTATTTTGGTGTTCTTACTGCACATGCTTCTTACATCGTTTACTGCAGAGTCACCCACAGTCAGAGTTTGAGGCCCAGTCGTTAGCTTTCCCTGCAGCCTTTACTTTAGACTCTCAGTCCTTACCCTTCTATGTGAGGACGGGATGTTATGCAGGTCATCAGACGGAGATCCAGGGTCCTGCAATAGTCATGAAAATCTGTTCTGCTGCTGCACACTCAGTTGTTGGGGAGGTTTGTTGCTAACTCTCCCTTTTGCAGGTGTCCACGGCTGTGTCCTACCACGAACAGGGGTTGAAGAGGTGCTCTGCCTGGGTGATAATGCAGGCCAGCCAGTCGCATCACAAATCTCAGGGCGCTGGGTTCTGCCTGTTACTCGTCCTCCCATTTCCCCAGGAAATGATTTACTCTTAGGCTTTGCACCAAGAGCGTTACAGGGAGGACTCCCACTTTTAGATTTATTACCCAGTACACAGGCCTCCTGCTTCTTGGTAGTCTTGTTGGTGCTAATTAGCCATGTGTTAGCATGCTCTTGTACACTGTTTTGGGTCCACGGTAAAGTGGTGTCATTCCCACATAGTCCATTCACTTCCACATTCACTTCTAACCTGTGGTTCTTGGTTTCAAGCACTGCAATTTTCTATTTGCAGAAGTTGTCCGTGGAGAAGGGGGCGCATCTTGTTGCTAATTAGCATTAGCTATAACTCCAGTCACTGCAGTACAGGCTAGTGCTATTGATAGGCACTAAGATAAGATAAGCACTAAAATCATAAAAGTTTTTGAAGTATGGCAAGAGCCAACTTTATCTGACAGTCCCAGTGATTTAAAAGTATCCAAGAGCTGCTGATTTCTAGCAGAAAAAAAGAGAGTTTAAGCATAAGAATGCAAGCAGAGGTAAGAGCAAGCAGCAAAACGTCTGTACTGTAAGTAAGCAGGAAGCAGTTAGGCCATAGTATTGGCCCAAAACAGTACTGGACCATAAGTTTTCTCTAAATCCTATAGAGCACCACTCTGCACTCGTATATTCATGTGAGATCTTTCATCAGGGTTGCTGAATCAGTATCTTACAATTTGGCCTTAAACACTGAGCCCACAGTGTGTGCCAAAGAGACACAGATAGAACAAAAGTCAGAGATACTACAGCTTACCATCAAGTAATGAAGTAAAATGTATAATGTAATACTATATGAGTGTGGTGAGGCTGGCACATTAATGTGGCTCTGGCCAGCCGTCAAAAGCTTTTGGAAAGAGGTTGTTCATATACTGATATATTATGATGAATGTAAAATCCTCATTTGTAAGCAGTCTGCCTGCTTGGAAAAAAAGTGGCGAATGAAGAGCACATTACTAGTAGGAAAATGGTCTACTGGAACATTCAATTCAATTCAATTTTATTTATATAGCGCCAAATCACAACAACAGTTATCTCAGGAAATCACATACAGGAAAACAACTATTTCAAGTTCCAAGTTCAAGGGGGTAATAGATCAAGGTTCTCCGGCTGAATGTCTCTAGTTTGCAACCCTCTGGCTACAACCGGGCTCTTTATCAAGCGGTTCCAGTACTGGTTGGCTCGCCTCCAGTACTGGAACCATTTCTCCAAGTTCTCTAGAACATCTAGACTCAACCAGACCGCGATCTCCGAAACTCTGAATTGACTGAAAAAACCTGACCACTGGTAGTAGTCCAGAACACAGTAAAAATATCCTGTTTAATCGTTAAATACATTTTAGTAAGTTAACAAAGATAATACACTTTAGACGTTAGCTTCTAGTTAGCAGCGGCCGCGGCTACAAGCACTGTTTATGGTGGACCTTAGAATATAGGCTAGTGGAACAAAACAAACTCACCAGTGCAATGGATCGGCACATTAGCTTGAACATGCCCTCCGGATTAGACTCTCTCTAGTGTTTCACACTATTGGTTACAGTCATAAGTCACAGAATTATATATATATTATATTAACACTTAAAGTTTTTTAATTTATGTACCGCTACGATGAGTCAGTTACATTGGTGTCACTTCTGGTCTCCCTCACCAGCGCAAACACTTTATTGGCTAGGGTGTAATAACACTCAGACAAATAGGCTAATGCCACAATAACAATATGCCCTCGTAATGGATGATATTAATGTTTACAAGCAATCTTTTCAACATAAAGCACTTATTTACTTATTTAAGGACTTATTTATTTATTCTATTTATAGCCCATTTTACCTCTGGGTAAAACCCTACACTTCCAGAATTCTATAAGAAGAAGAAGAACGTAGTGACAAAACGTGCACTGTAGCGCTGTGTGACTGTTTCGGGTTACTGTAGAAACATGGCACTGCAATATGGCAACGTCCATGTAAGGGGGACCCGCAGTGTATGTATAGAAATGTCTCATTCTGAGGTAATAAAAACATAACGGTTCATTATGTAAGGTCTTTATACACCGCTGAAAACATAGTTATGGATCTTATATTGCATTTCTGTCAATAGATCCTCAGAAAAAATTCACACTGAACCTTTAATAGCATTTAGTGTGTGCAGACCAGAGATCTTTAAAAGTCATTTTATGCAAGTCCAAGCCAAGTCTCAAATAGTCACTGTACAACATGGTTACTTCTATCTCTATTTTAGTTATTTCTTTACATTTCTTTACATTTATCACATTTTTTTAAATTTACATGATGGTATCAATAAGATCACTTTAAAATATATGTGCTGGCTGGCTAGCCTACTATTGTTGCCTGTATATGATGGTATCTTGAGATAGACATGTAGTCGGGGCGGCTGTGGCTCTGGAGGTAGAGCTGATTGCCCGTTAATTGGAAGGTCCGCCGTTCAATCCCCAGCTCCTCCAGGCTGCATGTCGTAGTGTCCTTAGGCAAGATACTGAACCCCGAATTGCCTCTGTTGTATGAATGTGTGTGAATGTTTCTGTCTGAGCACTTAGGCTCAGTGAATGAATGGTGAATGCAGATGTAGTGTAAAAGCGCTGTAAGTGGTTGAAAAGACTAGAAAGGTGCTATACAAATATGGAGCATTTAGCAAACCACATGCTTGTGAGCAAATGAGCACTGCATATGATTTACTAAATAAATAACAACTGCCTGCTGAGTGAAAGCCAAGATAAGTTTCACCAGTGACATTTTATTTAATAAATTCACCATGGCCATCGCTATAGAAAAAATAGCAACCAATGCGAGCAAAAGAAAAGAAAGAGGCTACTTTCCATCAACCGAGAGGATTCTGTTAATAGATCAGAATCAGTCCCATGATCATCTGACTTTATACATGTTTATACATACCTATATTTGTTCTGCGTAAACATAATATGCTTTTAATATGCCAATCATTTTTGTCCACTTGTGAGGCTGGTGCAGGCACGGGTTATCTGCGTGACACAGCTTAGATGTCGGTTAATGCAGCAAAATGCATAGCTGATAACAGACTAGTTGCAAATGTAGTGAAGCTAATAGTAGATTACTGGCCCAAAAATAAAGAGTAAAAGTACTGTTTTAAAAAGGAAGGTGAATATTTGGAGGAAACAATGCTTTCCTGCCATGTAAATGTCCAGTGTGTCCATGTGTATCTCTGAACTGTGTGTTTTAGGTCTTTGTTCATTAATGTTCTTAAGTCCATCAAAGATCATCTGAGGTTCAGCAAATATTTAAAAGAACAGCAGTATGAGGGAGGAGGTAAGGTTAGAGGAGTTATATACTATTTATTTAGATTAGGCAGTCAGTTGTACTCTTGGAAATATAACAGGTGACTATTGGTGTTATAATTAAACTTTCCTCTTCTTGCGCCATCCAATCAGGTCATTTCTTAACCAAAGATTTTATCTCAACCTAGATAGATAAATTCGGCACTGAAATAAAAATAAAAGATAAAGACCTTTTCTCCTCAAAGGTAATTTTCTGTTGAACTTTAACTCATTTTATGAGCTCACCACCTTTTGTTGACAATCTTATCTGCTCCTGTTGCCTTTAGAAAACTTTGAGCTTTGTCACGTAGCCTGCAGGGTTGGGAGCACAACTCCCAGAGGTAAACGCAATCTGAGATGTGAAATGATATAATACACCGACCTTGCAGTCCTCTTAAATATGTGTCCGCACTGTAATATTCCCCCCAACCACTACAAAGCTGAGTACAAGTGCTGTGGATAAGTGCAGTGCAAGTGCTCTCCCCCAGAAGATTTTAAGCATTACAATACTTAATTTACTGCATTCTGCACCACTTTATAGTAAAAATGTCTTTACATAAAGGGAAACACACAATTCAGGTGGCAGATGACACTTCAAAATATGAAGATATAATGGAATATAGTGCAGTACTCAGTAGTTTGTTGTTGTTATTTTTGCTTAAGTTAATTTTTGGACAACAGATGTTTCTTCTATATTTACATGCATTGCAGGTTTTCTTATTGTGCAAATAAAGCTTTCTCAAAGCATTTTCATTTTTTAATCAACATTTCTTGGTGCAAGATTTTTTTGGAACATTTTTAACAAATGCTTTCAAAAGTGGTCCCCAGCATCACCAGTATAAATGACACCTATGACCCTCCCTCCCTCTCCCTCCCTACAGATCCCTGTTAAACTACTCCATGCTTACCACTTCAACTCCACTCTACTGCTCTCTGTCACTTTGTCCCTCTGCTCTGCTGTCACACGCCTCCTCCTCTGCCTGGCAGTCTCAAATAATTAACGTTAACGGTCCTCGAGACTTTCAGTTCTACAGATTATTTTAAAAAGCAATATCCAGTCAACAGAAAGGACCAATAACAAAGTGTAATCAACACTAAGTAGCAGAAACTTGGCCGTAACCTTTAATGAACTTGATGAATGTTAAGCTATTAGGCTACATGAATTAAACAAACATTATACTTAAGGCTAAGTCTAAACATAATTTGAATTTCAAATAGAATATAGATGGGTGTCTCTGTATGGGCTGATTAACCTGCTTGAGGGCCCCACGGCAAAAACCTTGTTTGTTGCAATATAGATAAACACAAATGTATTTTGGAAAATGCACCATGTAAATCTTGAGAAAACATGCAGATGAACCTGCTAACAGTCTTTTTATTTGTAACAGCTGTACATTTTCAAAGAATGTGTGTCACCTGTTTTTTTTCCATAGAAACATAATGAGGAAACATTTCTAATGAACATATCTACAAAATTGAAAAATGTTCATATGGAACAGATGTGCAAAAGTGTCTCTGACAACATATTTTATTTGTTTTCCAACAATATCAGCTTGTGGCAACTAAAGCTGATTCACACCTCTATGGTTATGTTAATGACTTTTATCTTCTCAAGTAAGTTCTTAACATGAGTGATGGGATCCTACATCAACACACCATTTTCTGCCACAATAAGAACAGTTTTGGTTCACATGAGAGATTTCTGCTTTTTGTTTTCACTTTGCTTAGTGATTTGAAGTGAAGTTTCCAGGTTTTAACAATACCACCTTGTGTTTCTCAGTGGACGGACTATGCTTAATTGTCATAGAACTGTTGCCATGTGCGCTCATTAGTTCTAATTTCATCCATGGCATTTTAAGGACCATTTTGTCTTATAAATTTATACTTAGTTTTGCATACTGAGCTCACATATGAATGAAGAACGTGTGATGTAGTATAAAGCTCTGTAAAAGTAGACCTGGAGTTGTAATTCTTTTGTCAATCAATATTTTTAAGGTCAGGAAAGAACTTTGATGCCTGTTTTTTACAGACTTGTTTGATTTTCAAGCTGTGCACTCTCTTAATCTTTACTGATTTGTAGATGTAACATCCATGCCCAATGACTTTTGTCTTGTTTGTAGTAAATCTAGAAATCCCTCAGTTCTTAAAGATAAAACTGTTTTGTGTTCCGTAATCCTGAAACTTTATTGCCTCATATTTTGGCATGGAGCTCATTGACCTGTATATGTGTGTTACCTGGATACCTGAGTACTGTTTTGGTCTCTGCGTCAAGAGGCAATTAAAGCCCCCCTCCAGCTAGTTTTAACAGCCGTTTTTGGTTAACGTTCTTTCTCAAACAGAGAATGGGGGTGTGGTTAATAGTCGGACGTAATACATTACCATGACAACCAAAAACTGACCCGCTGGAGAGTCTCCCCTCCGTTGATGCATTGGTAAAACGGCCATCAGTAAAATGCGTGTTGCAGTCTGTGTATAAGACGGTGGCAGGTGAAAGTGCGACGCGTTTTCTGTCATCTGTCCTCCAACACCGCACACACAGATGCCATAATGAAAATGAACAGCACACTAAACCATGAGGAGGAAACTAAAACATAAAATGAAGACCCTCTGTTAGCTAACTTTCTGAAATAACTATGCTAGCTAACTACACCTGGCTAACTACAACTTAGTTAACTTAGCTAACTAAACTAGAAAGACAAACCAACAGTCAGACACAGAGAGACATACCTACTGTAAGTTCTAAGTAAATTACATGATAAATTGGTTAGCTAGCTCACAGCGATGTTTATCGGTTTGATGCTCTTACTTAACGAGTAATATGAAATATCATAGAAATGTCAAAATACACTGGAGGGGGGCTTTAATTGGATAGAAAAAAAGAGAAAGGGAATTAAGTAGGAAGGCGGACCTGAAGGTTCCACCAGCGTTTCTCTGCAGATGAATATTTCACCACTTTTCCTTGCCTGTGTCTCCAGGTGCTTAGTCATGATGGGAACTGTTGGGTCTCTGTTAATAAAATTACAAAGAGTATTGTCAAGATCTGCTCTGTATGAAAAATGCAATCAGATATTATTAATATATATCGTTGGCAAGATAAAATTTCCTTGAATTGAATTGCTTTCTTTTCCTCAATACAAACAGACCACTTTTTTCACTATCTCTCTCGCCCCCAGGTCCATTTCTTACTCTCTGTTTGTTTAGTGACTCAGTATGTGGTGTTTGATACATATTTACCCACCACGGTAACAACACTGCCAATCACATTTAAGAGCAGGAAACGCAACAGGAACTCGTAAAGTCCACACACACACTGAGGGATCAGGTTCGCATACAGTACAAGTGTGGGCAGATATTCTGTTGTCCAATGGTAGCCTACGTCAGATCAAAGAGAAATAAATCCAGCCCATCACATACATACACGTTTCCTTTTCCTTCCTTTAAAGTTACTGTAAATATCCATGATGTTTTCGAGCAGACACACATACACAGAGTCAGGTTTGGGGTCACTTTTATTTTGAAAAACACATTTCTGGAATATCAAGAGAGACATTCCTTTGTTTATTATGTTAGAACAGGTCCAGCTGTTGGAATGTGTATGTGTGTTCTTAATGTGAAAATCTACTTTAAAGTCAGTACAAGTCCTCACATACAGTAACATAATGTATTGCTTTTCTTCAACGTGTCATAAGTCAGCAGTGCCTTTTTTCCCAGGCCTTGTGTTTTCCTCTGTTTCCCCTCCCGTCTGTGTCTGTCAGTCTGGTGTGTGTGTGTGTGTGTGTGGACGCAGTGCGTCTCTCTCTCGCTCACTCCTCACCTGTCTGCCTGGAGCGGCTCCCCACCTAAAGCAGATGTCAGTAATCAACTCCTTGACATCCAATCCTTGCTGGTAACAAGCGCTACAGCCAACTAGTCCTGAACTAGAAAGTCGTGACTACCTGTTTTTTGAACCTTCGCCTAACTACCTGTGTTTTTCTGCATCCGCTCCAGGAACTGCTCAAGCTGTGAAGCCGTGCTGCCAGACCTGAACCGTGTGCATTGGACACTTGGACCCACCTGTCTGCCCGCTCTCCCCTTCTGCCTCCGGGATCACTACAGTACTCCCTTCAGCTTTTGTGCAAATAAACTCACTAGTATCAAGCTTAACCAGAGTCTCTGTGCCTGCTTCTGGATCTGCTAGCTTAACCTAACACAACGACTGGTCTGTTGTGAAGTTTGCGGACGACACGACCATTATTGGGAGGTAATCGATAATTTTTGCAGAGTGAACAGCTTTAGATTCCCAGGAATCCGCAACCTGACATGGTCGTCTCACATCTCCACACTGATGAAGAAAGCTCAGAAACTTTCTTGAGGAAGCTTAAGAAAGCAAAAATTCCTGTGCCAAGTTCTTGTTAGCTTTTACAGAGGAGCAATAGAAAGCATCCTGACTGGAAACATCACTAACTGGCATGGGATGTGCACGGCCCAGGAACGGAGGGCTCTGCAGCGGGTGATTAAAACTGCTCAGAAGATCATTGGTACCCATCTCCTGAGCATCAGTGATATCAGTGAGGTGAGGTGCCTACGCAGAGCCCAAAGGATACTAAAGGACAGTACCCACCCAGCCACAGCCTGCTCACTCTGCTGCCTTCTAAGAAGAGGTATAGGGTGCTTCTCAAGTCTCTTAATTGCATCCACGTTTCCCTCACTTGCATCTTTTCCAAGCCAGGAAAGAAGGAACGCGGAAATATGTTATTACAGACATGAGACGTCCTTTCCTCCAAAGCGTCACTTGAACGACGTCCGTTTGTGATGACGGCGACAGCTGATCACAGCTGGATCAGCTGTCAGTCGGCTCTAACAGCTGGATAGACTTTTGATGGAATTTGTGTCTGCACACGTGCACATTTCTGACACTAATAAAGTCTCAGTCATCAATGCAGAGCAGCATATGATTATCTCTGTAGCTGTTACCTGCTAACAAACACCTGCACATGAATAATTATAGGTTACTGTATGTCCAGCTCAGAGGCACAGGATCATTTCTTCTGGCATTTCCGATCAGCTGCAGCGTCCAATCAATATAATGGCTACCCAATAAGGGGGCGAGCCGGTCAGTAAAAGACTTCTGCGAAGGACACACTGGTGTATCCTCGCTCATAGCTCCTCAGGGATCGCTCCTCGGAGCGCAAATAAGAGCTTTGGGACGGCCTGTAAGATGGCGGAGCGGAACAACTTCCGGTTCAAGGGAGGAGCGAGGAAACGACAAATAAGAGACTTGAAAAGCACCCGTAGAAGTTTCTACTGACACACCACCAGACTGCAGAGCAGCTTTTTCCCGTAGGCTGATACTACTAAATTCATCCTCCTCACTGCACCATATAAAATAGTTTTATTTCTATATATTTTATCATTTTTGTATATAACATTTGCTTTTTGTGAGTGGCATAAAATAAACTACACACTTCATCTCATTATACAACACTGTGTTTGCCTTTGACTTTTCAGCAGCTCCAGGTAAATAGGTCAGTCTTGGAAAAAATGTATTTTACTTTCACAATACAAATCTTAAACTTAAACTAAAGTCAGAAACAGTGAAAATGTCACCTCTCAAATGGGATTATACTGTTTCATGAAGACATTTATTTCCCATAGAGTTAGACATAACTCCCCCATAGAACACACACACACACACACACATACACACACACACACACACACACACACACACACACACAGTGAATCTGCACCCCCATGTCTGTCTGCAGACTTGCTGCGTCAGACAACACAATCCTAGCCAACATAGGAACTTACTGTAGTGATCCAGTAAATCCTGTCACCCACTCAAACCACCAGACCTGAAGAATCCAAACCACTTTAAACTATCTACTGGTTTCCCAATGTCTCAGCCTCTGCGTGGGACTGTCAGTCCAATTGCAACACATGCCATTCCTGTTTTTCATTACAGTGTAATACTTCTTCTGCAAAACACAAACAGATGGTTAATGACAGCAGGGACAGCGAGATAAATTGAGTGAGAGATGAGTAATACTTTGTTACTTTCTGTTAACAGCAACTATAGTTGAAATAAAGTAGAAACTGAAAAAGATAGAAAAAGAGTAGGTGCTTTAAATATAGAGAGAAAGATTGTAAACATATATTAAAATGTCATATATTAAAATTTCCCCTTAATGTTTCGATGGCGACTGGTGGATTATGACATCAGTTATGCATCCATGGATACAGTTTTGGCATAGAGCTTGATGTTATGTAATGCATGAGCAGGGTGTTTCAGACCACAGTTAGACAGCCATGACACAGAAATGAGGAGCCAGAAAGACACACCATGCTCTCTCCATGATAAGAAACAGAAGTAGTGCACAACAGAAATATATAACTGATAAGGGAAATATTACTTTATTTCAAATCTTTCATTAATTAAATTTTTATGTCAAAGTGATGTTATACAGAACTAAAAAACATCATAATAATTCAAAATCAATCTTAACTAATTTAATTTTTAGTTTGTTATGTGTATGATGTCATGTTTGGATTAAAGAGTTGGGCAGCCCAGTGGACAATTATGCATCTCATGATTTACATCCAAGGCCAGTCTGTGCCAATGTAGGAAGTAGTGTATCCTCTATGGGAGAGCAGGGTGAGTTGAACAGTTTTTACTTGAGGTGTCTTTAAAGTGAGGACATGACAGTAATATCTCCAACTAAAATATGTACATATATTTTAGGCTGTGGTGCATTCCTGGGAATAAATTATTTGGATCTAAAATAAACTTTTTTCAAAATATGGCTTTCCAAAAAAAAACTTGCTGAGTCAAGGGAGAGGATAAGTTGAGCCACATGGGGGTCGGGGACATAAATGTCATTTTATTGTGCAAACTCAAATGCCACGTCCCAACATTCAATTGCACTTAGATAGTGAAACATTGCAGCTATGTCTTCTAGTTGTTTCATATCATTGTATCGCTAAAGTCAGTTCCTGTGCCACCTGATGTATGGACTTCCCATTTTTGTACCTCTCCCACTGCTCTGTCCAAATCCACAAGAGTAGTTGAAGCCTGTCTGGTGATGGTTTCTTCTGTAAAATGTGTAACGTCACATCATTTCGGTGAAGCGGAAGAATGCAATGTAAATTAAAGCTGCAAGCAGCGTTGGGCGGGCCCTCGCACTTGTAAGCGCGTCCGCGCGTGAGCCGGCCGAGTTGCACATTCTGGAGCTCTGCCGGTGCGGCTGTGAATTTCCTACGCGGTTCCGACGCCGCATGAAGGTGCTATATGTCACTTCCTGTGTCCCCTATGAGGAGCTACATAGCACTTGCCGCTATGAATATAAATCGGTATTGACGTGTAGATGTCTGCGGGGTGGGAGAGTTAACAAGCACGTAAAGTTTGTTTCAGATGTGAGCATGTACACTGAACAATAATGTACCCAAACAATAAAATAAATTCCTTTTATATTTCCCTGCCTTGTTGTTTATGTGTACATACAGAGGAAGAATGTGAGAACAGCACACATTTCATCTTTACTGTGTGTTAGAGCATGG
>NC_060154.1:33595660-33599400 GCF_021292245.1 Micropterus dolomieu | reverse complement strand
GAGGACTCCCACTTTTAGATTTATTACCCAGTACACAGGCCTCCTGCTTCTTGGTAGTCTTGTTGGTGCTAATTAGCCATGTGTTAGCATGCTCTTGTCCACTGTTTTGGGTCCACGGTAAAGTGGTGTCATTCCCACATAGTCCATTGACTTCCACATTCACTTCTAACCTGTGGATCTTGGTTTCCAGCACAGTAATTTTCTGTAGAAGTTTGTAGAAGTCGTCCGTGGAGAAGGGGGGCATCTTGTTACTAATTAGCATTAGCTATAGCTCCAGTCACTGCAGTACAGGCTAGTGCTATTGATAGGCCGCACTCGCGTAGCACTAAGATCAGAAAAGGTTTTAAAGTATGGCAAGAGCCTACTTTATCTGACAGTCCCAGTGATTTAAAAGTATCCAAGAGCTGCTGATTTCTAGCAGGAAAGAAAAAGAGAGTTTAAGCAAAAGAATGCAAGGAGAGGCAAGAGCAAGCAGCAAAGCGTCTGCACTGTATGTAAGCAGTCAGTTTAAGAAGTGATTAAAATTATAAATTCATATCCAGAGAAGGACCACTGAAGTTTGTTAGCAGCTGTTTGTAGGATTAGTTTAGTACACCTGTAGAATCTGGGTGTCTCCAGAGAGAGGTGCTGTGAGCAGAACGGAAGCTAACTATAGAGTATATTATAAGTGATAAACCATTTAGTAAAGGGAACCTAGTACAGGTGAAACTCGAAAAATTAGCATATCGTGCAAAAGTTCATTTATTTCAGTCATTCAACTTAAAAGGTGAAACTAATATATTATATAGACTCATTACATGCAAAGTGAGATATTAGCTGAAGGCCGCTAAGCATCCTAGTCTTCCACAACACCTCAGCAGTGCCACAGGCTGATAGCATCCATGCCACGCTGCATTGAGGCAGTAATTCATGCAAAAGGGGCCCAAACCAAGTACTGAGTACATATGCATGATTATAATTTTCAGAAGGCTGACATTTCTGTATTTAAAATCCCCTTTTTAATTTTTTTATTTCATGTAATCTAACTTTCTGAGATTTTGAATTTGGGGTTTTCATAAGCTGTTTGCAATAATCATCAAAATTATATCAAATAAAGGCTTGAAATCTCACTTTGCATGTAATGAGTCTATATAATATATTAGTTTCACCTTTTAAGTTGAATTACTGACGAACTTTTGCACGATATGCTAACTTTTCGAGTTTCACCTGTATGTTTTCTCTTATTTCCTGTCATATAATGTTACAATGTTCATATTAAACATGACCAAAGTTTCAAATAATAAGTAAACACACATTAAAGTAATCCCTGAGAGCAAAAAGCTCAGGCTTCAAACTGCTCTAATGTTTATTTCTACTTACTTTAAGTAATAGTAATCCAATTCAGTGAATATTTCCTCACGGTTTGCTAGCTCTTGGTTTTGTGTGTGCTCTGAAAAGAAATTCCTAAACAGCCGTGGTTCTGTAAATGGAGAACAAAGAAAGTGGTGTGGACCTTTCCATCCAATCAGCAGTAGGTAGCATTACTGCTCATGCACAGGAGTGATGGGGAGGGCAGTGGGAGAGTGTGTTTCCGGAACATGCTGGACTCGGTGAAGGAGAGATGGCTGATAAACAGCTAAAGAGGAAATCGCTGGAGAAACCTCAGAGTTGAATTTTTTTTTGGGGGGGGGGGGGGGGGGGCATTTGCGTTTACACTAGATTTACACTGGATATTCTACAGATGTCGAATATAAAACTAACTTCACCACGGTGCCATCCCCTTGTAAAGTGTTGAATTTGCGACAATGAAATAAACGACGATATATATAGTCATATTGCACTACTTGCAGAATTAATAAATTATGTCTTCTTCTCCTCCTCCTAAATAAGTGGTACCAAAGTATCTTCATGAAAACTTCATCAATATTAACTTAGAACCTGTCAAAAAATACTCAACTACTGCATCAGGATAGCTTGGCAACAGCCAAAGTGCATCAATAGTCACGATTGGCCAGCTGTGTTGAGGTGAGACAGAAAGCAGGGTTTGAACTTCTTTCATAAGCTCTTTTTTGATGCATAAAATTAGTGCAACATTATCAATCCCTTACAGGAGACACTGTACGAACACTTTGCTGTCATATTTAAACGAGTATTGTGTCTCCCCCCTCCATATGAAGCTCTCACACACACACAAATGGACTTTAATGTCTTGCTCACGGGCACTTTGACACTAGTCAGGTGGAGACAAAGATCGAAACACAAACCATGAAATCAATGGACTGTTCTTCCTCCTAAAACACAGCTGCAACCCCTCAATTATTTTAAAATTGTTTTGCTTTTCCAATATTTTTTCTGTTGAATGATCTGTGTTGGATGAGCTTGTGCAGAAGGGTTGAATAATGAAAAGGCCTACGATGCATTAACTTGTGATTTTAAAAATCATACACCAGCAATGATGATAGTTAGGTTGAAGAATCTCCATGTGCTTCTTTTTTTTACATTGGCACCACCAGCCGCCTCTATGGGGTACTTGAAAGTACTGGGATTTGTGCACATGTGCTATTAAAATGCACAAGATGTAATCTACATAATCTATCCAGCCACTTTCAGATGCCTGTAGGGAAACTAAACCAGCTGTCACTGGCATTTCAGCTGTTCTTGTAGACACTTCTCTTCTGCCTCCACACAGTGATGTGGGCACCTGTGCAACTGCACTGCATATCAACATCAAGTTGTCTTGTCACATTACTAGTGATAACACATTTCCCCAATCCTGTAAGTACAGTTACGTATGTAAGGAAGTAACTGCAATCATGATGGATAGGTTACTAATCATTCTTTATTTTTTCTATTGTAATAAAAAAACAAAAACAATTCTCAAATAAATATCAGTATTTACATTACATGTGGTAGTATCAGTTAAATCTGTTGTGTTCCCCCTGCTATACGACACCCTTCTGGTCCTTATGAGAGCACTGGTGGAAGACAAAAGAGACAGCAGCATCCCAGGAGGCTTTCAACACTTGGTCCCTCAGGCCCTTCTTGTCAAAGCAGTGGTTCCACTGGGAAAGGTCACTGGTACAGTCAGAGTCATCTGCAGGAGGCCGAACCTCCCTACCATTCACACAGCGGCGACAGTGAAACCTAACACCACAAGAGGGAGAAAAAGAGACTGATTTAATACACTACATTATGATTTTATGACATTTAGGGTTGGGCAAGGTCTATAAAATTTCCATCAGACGATGTCTACAGTGAAACATCGGTATGGACGATGTCACTGGGTGCGCGGGCACGCGCGCAGGGGGCATTAAAAGCTGATTTCACAGGGTGGTATAATGTGAAAATTTAAATTCACGATGCCGGCTCAACGTCGTGATGTCTGTCAGCCAGTGCCAATCGGCCCAACGCTATTGACATTATGATACATACACAGTAGATATCTGTATCTACAGGTGCTGGTCATATAATTAGAATATCATCAAAAACTTGATTAATTTCAGTAATTCCATTAAAAAAGTGAAACTTGGATATTATATTCAGGCATTCCACACAGACTGATATATTTCAAATGTTTATTTCATTTAATTGTGATGATTAAACTGACAACCAATGAAAATCCCAAATTCAGTATCTCTGAAAATTAGAATATTACTTAAGACCAATACAAAAAAAGGATTTTTAGAAATGTTGGCCAACTGAAAAGTATGAACATGAAAAGTATGAGCATGTACAGCACTCAATACTTAGTTGGAGCTCCT
>NC_060154.1:33590575-33595560 GCF_021292245.1 Micropterus dolomieu | reverse complement strand
CTTAGCTTCTTTGCATTGGCTTCCAGTAAAATCCAGAATAGAATTTAAAATCATTCTTCTTACCTACAAAGCTCTTAATGGTCAGGCACCATCTTATCTTAAAGAGCTCATAGTACCTTACTACCCCACCAGAGCACTGCACTCCCAGAATGCAGGGTAACTTGTGGTTCCTAGAGTCTCCAAAAGTCGACTAGGAGCCAGAGCGTTCAGCTATCAAGCTCCTCTCCTGTGGAACCAGGTTCCAGTTTGGGTTCAGGAGGCAGACACCATCTCCACATTTAAGAGTAGGCTTAAGACTTTCCTCTTTGATAAAGCTTATAGTTAGGGCTGGCTCAGGTTAGTCCTGAACCATCCCTTAGTTATGCTGCTATAGGCCTAGACTGCCGGGGGATTTCCCATGATGCACTGAGCTCCTCTCTCCTCTACTTTCTCTCCCTCTGTATGCAACCTCATCCCATTATTGCATGTTACTAACACAACTTCACAAATACTATGTCCATTTTTATATACAGTCTATGGTTTGCATATACAACATATACAACATAATATGGTTGTCATCTGCGCAGTAATTCTTAGTTGATCACCCATAACAGGTTCTACAATTGCACATGCAGTATTTTTGAATTCACACGCAATTTAGTAAATGAGTTGCTGCCATCAGGAAGAAAATTTTGAGCTAGTAGATGTAGAGGTAATCGTTTTAAACTCTCTTTCCTCCCTACCTCCATTTCTTTACTCAATATGCAAATCCCTCTGTGAAGGCATGAGGCAGCTTGTAAAAGCTATTATGATTATGCATTGTTTGGTGTTATATTATTGTGTTGTAACTCCTTTCACATAGAGATCCTGCAATAAACGAAACCGCAAACACCCATACGTAACCCGAGACGTCGAACTGTGTCAGTGTTGACACTATGGGAACGAGATACCCACTTAGGCCGCGCCGAAAGCCCGCCTGCACCCAGCATGCACAACCTGACGGCACGACTAGGAGGAGAGCGCACGGGTGCCGGGTGCAGAAGGAAGGTCCAGACTGTAAAACTGGATGAAAGTGTGAGGGGTCGCCCAGCCAGCCGCGTCACACAAATCCGGCCATGCTTCGAGTAGAGTGCGCAATTACGGCCATAGGTGAAGGCAAACCGCGCACCTGATAGGCCAGGGAAATAGTCTGAACGATCCAGTTGCTGATGGTGTGTTTAGATGCGGGGAGCCCAGACTTGGGGGACCCGAAACACACCAGCAACTAGTCTGCTTTCCTCCACCGGGAAGACCTCAGAGTGTAAATAGCAGATGAAGTCTCCCGTCCTCCGCCGTCACATGAGGTGGGAGATGAAACGCCTGCAGCACTGTGGACCCTGCCAGTCTGGCCGGAACCTTAGGGACTTAACCTGGACAAGGGTGCAGGATGGCCCTGACCCTCCCCGGAACAAACTCCAGGCATCGGGGAGAAAGCGTGGACGGGGAGAGGCCCGCGGAGAAACGGTGCTGGAGGAACTCCAGTATCACAATTACCGAGCAGGTAACTGGGTCCACCGCCCATTCTCTGCACCAGGTGTTGAACACATTCCACACAGAAAACTCCTCACAGCTCTGAATACCGCCAACATTTCCAGGCAATTTATGTGCCAGGAGAAATGATGCTGCTGCCAGGAGCCTCTCGCAAAGCGGGCGTCCATGACCGCGCCCCATCCCGTGAGTGAGGCGTCTGTTGAAATAATTGTTTGGCGACAGATTGCTCCCAACACGGGACCTTGGGACAGGAACCAAGATTTCCTCCATGCAGACAGGGAACGAAGGCACCTGCTCGTAACCCATATCAGACGGAGCGGATTTCCCCTCTGGGAGAATCCCTTTTTTATTTTTTTAGCCACCTCTGCAGGGCTCTCATGTGCAGTAGTCCGGAAGGTATTATACTGGACGCTACTGCCAGGAGACCCAACACGCTCTGAAAGTGTTTTACAGTGATGGCGCGGCCTAACTGCACTCTGGTCACTGAGGATAAAATGGACTCGACGCGTGTGGGAGACAAGTGGGCCCGCATCGTTGTTGAGTCCCATACCACCCCTAGGAACGTAGTCTGTTGGGTGGGCGTCAGCACGCTCTTCTTCGCGTTGAGCCGCAGCCCCAAACGCTGAAGGTGGGCGAGGACGACATCTCGATGCCGAACCGCTAACTCTCGAGACTGGGCCAGGACGAGCCAGTCGTCGATGTAGTTCAGTATGCGGATGCCTTGGAGCCTCAACGGGGCCAGAGCTGCATCCATGCATTTGGTGAATGTGCGGGGAGAGAGTGCTAGGCCAAACGGAAGAACCTGATACTGGTAAGCCGTGCCCTCGAAGGCGAACCTCAGGAACTTCCTGTGAGAGGGACGGATGGAGATGTCTATCTAAGCGTCTTGTAGATTTATCGTGACAAACCAATCCTCGGATTGGATGTGACTGATGATGGCGGGGATGGTGAGCATCCTGAACCTGAATCTCCTCAGAAATTGGGTCAGGGACTGCAGATCCAAAATCGGATGCAATCCTCTGTCCTTCTTGGGAACTAGGAAGTATCGGCTGTAGAACCCGACCTCTCCGACCGGTGGGGAAATGAGTTCTATGGCCCCTTTCCCTAGCAGAGAGTGGACTTCCTGTCCCAACACCTGGCTCTGCTCTGCGTGTACTGCAGTCCTGACCATCCCGCAGAATCTGGGGGGGCGAACCCGGAACTGCAGCCTGTAGCCAATCCACTACTGTACGCAGGACCCACAGGGAAATGCAGTGGGAGAAACAACGCCTGGTGCTGGAGCCACCACGAGAGAGGGGACCTCGATCGGCATCTCTCGGGAGAAGGGGGGCAGGGAGGGGGAGGAGGCGGGGGTTGGTGGTGGGTCCCCCTACTCGAAGTCTCAGGACCCCTCCGGTTACCCTGTCACACACTACCGTTCTAGCAACACCAATAGGATTGGAGTAGTTTCATTCATAGTTCAGCCCTGCCACGCCCAGAGGTGTTCCCCTTAGTGTCGTCACTGACGCAGTTCGAGTTCCCTCGAAGGGGAACTATTTGCACCCCACCCCATCATGCAGACAGCTCCCATTGAGTGAACACGGCAGCTGGACCAGGACCGAGCACAGCCTCCGAGACCAACAGAGGCCAGTTTGACCGCTGGGAATACAGTACCGAAGGTGGTTTTCTTGCCGGGTTTGGCTCTTGGCAACATGGGGCTGAGTAAGCTTATAGGACCGCTAGCAGCACGGCTAACCGACCGAAGTAACCAGCCACAGAAACGGGCAGATAGGCTACAGTTAGCAGTTTAGCAAAAAGAAAAGCTATCACAGGCTGTGTTCGGTCCTGTTGAGCGAGATTTCCTTGCCCGCTCGCCCGGCTATGGTTCCCAATCAGGCACCGCACCCCTTGTAACTTAAACACCATTATAACATTACAGTCTGTGATAAACACTAACACTCCCCCAGTGCTCCGATCTCCCAGTACAGCCAGAGTAAGCTATTTGACCAGTTGTTGCACAGCTAACTGATCTAATAACAGCAGATAGTTAGCAGTTAACTAACTTCAGCAACAAGTAAAGCTATCTGTCCATCGGGAAACTCTGTGAATCACAGAGTTGAGGCACAGCAGCCGGGGCACATCAGAGAGAAAACTAGAAAAAAAGTTGTGTTTTTGTACAGTAACGTTAATCAGTGGGGCCCGGCCCCAGAAACACTATGCTTCAGCAGCTTCATATTGTTTTTCATTGGATGCTAAATTAATACAAGTGCAGAATGAGTAATCAAAATTGTAAAATGGTTTTTCAAATGACAAACTTAATTAAAGCTGCAAGCAGCGTTGGGCGGGCCCTCGCACTTGTAGCGCGTCCGCGCGTGAGCCGGCCGAGTTGCATATTCTCGAGCTCTGCCGGTGCGGCTGTGAATTTGCAACGCGGTTCCGACGCCGCATGAAGGTGTTATATGTCACTTCCTGTGTCCCCTATGTGGAGCTACATAGCTTTTGCCGCTATGAATATAAATCGGTATTGGCGTGTAGATGTCTGCGGGGTGGGAGTGTTATCAAGCACGTAAAGTTTGTTTCAGATGTGAGCATGTACACTGAACAATAATGTACCCAAACAATAAAATTTTCCTGCCTTTTTGTTTATGTGTACATACAGAGGAAGAATGAGAGAACAGCACACATTTCATCGTGTTAGAGCATGGGAGAACAGTGGATACTTTTAATACAACCCACACCCCTAATACTGTGTAACTATAACAAGTAGAGAACAGAAGAAAAAGATGTTCTTTCTTTACAACTGTCTGCATAGCTTATTCATATTGTGTAATGAATGAAAATAAATAGGCCTACTAGGCTCCTCTCTACTTTGACATTTAAGATTAGCTTGTTTGATCCACCTTCATACACATGAGACATTACTGTACAACTTGAGAAAGGTTAGTTGTTTTCTGCTCCAGCCTGCCTAAAAGAAAAGCGTTTTGGGGATTAAATGGACTTTATTAGCTGCTGCACTGCAGGATGAACTCAGAACAGACTCATTTCTCACCTTTTTATTCTAAATCATCCAATGAAGAAGAAGAAATGCATAATAAATCCTGGGACAAAATCTGTAGTCAAATACTGTACAGCATGTAGTCTGATGAACAAGACTTGTGTTATAGCTGACTTGGGCAGTGAAATGTTTAATTTTTTTAATTCATGTGGTCATAGTTGTCCACAACTCAAATCAGAATATAAGAAGAAATGTTTTATATCACCTCAAGAAGGCTTCCTATCAGAAAGGTAGGAAGGTATTTCAAATGTACAACTGCAGTCCTGAAATCTAAGTAAAGTAATTTCCCTGACATTTTTGTGTTACTTTACTTTTAATAGACGCATGTAAGAGGTTTTATACTTCCTGTGAGTATAATCCAATCAATCTTATTTTCATACTGTATATCCGATGTGTAATTTGATAAATTGTGTTGTATGTCGTGCTCGCATCTCAGAGAAGA
>NC_060154.1:33570938-33590475 GCF_021292245.1 Micropterus dolomieu | reverse complement strand
TCTCCCTCTCCTTCCATCCCTCTCTTTTTCTCTCTGTTCCTCTCCTGCCCTCTCCCTCTCTCTCTCGCTCTCTCTCTCTCTCCTTCACCCCAACCGGTCGAGGCAGATGGCCGCCCACCCTGAGCCATGGTTCTGCTCGAGGTTTCTGCCTCTTAGAAGTTTTTCCTTGCCTCTGTCGCCTAGTGCTGCTCTTGGTGGGAATTGTTGGGCTTCTGTAAATAGCATCATAGAGTATGGTCTAGACCTGCTCTTTTATGAAAAGCGCTGTGAGATAACTGTTGTTGTGATTTGGCGCTATATAAATAAAATTGAATAGAATTTTATTGAATTGACCATGAAGCCCTACCAACCTGTTCTCCTTCCCCGACAGGTCACATATGGACGCATCGTCAAGAACAAACGGTGTCAGTTTGTAACGCACTGGGGATCCCTATAGCATTCAGTGTCAGTTTTTAATGGTAAAGTTAGATATTTGATATTTAACAGAAAAGACTGAGTAAGGAGAACCCATACTTATATTTATTCTTGCTAAGCGTGGCTATCTTGACTGCAGAGCCCTAAACGTCTAAAAATGACGCTAAATGCTACACAGGGCGTTAAAAAGTGATGCCAAAGGACCTTGAACAAGCATCCATATATGACGAGTTGGGAGTGAGAATGTGTTGATTGTGAACAATGAACTCTTCTTAGGATCTAAAAAAATCTTTTGTCACACAAAAATAAAAGAAAGGCAAAGAAAACATAACGTTCTTGTCCATCGAGGAAGTTTTGGATTGAGCAAACAAAAAAAAGTTGAAGAAAAAGTAACTCCTTACAGTCGCTCATGGGCGCACTCCAAGGACTAGCTTGTAACCCTGCAAGGATTAGCTCATGGCGACTCTTATTTGGGTGTAGAGGCCTCAGGTAGGCTTTCCAAATCCAATGTTGGCCTCATTCTTTTGTTTTCATATTTGCAGAGTCAGTTAGATTAACTAACTCTTTGTAACTTGGCACCGTTACACAGATCACTAACATAAACTTCTGATTTTGCCTGAAACACAACCACACATGCAGAGAGAATCTTAAAGTTCCCGCTGCATATTCTTTCTTTGACTCACCAGGTGTGTTCACAAGACACACAGATGGCCAAACGAAGACACACACATAGGTACACAACCCCTCACTGTCCTTATCACACACACATCTTTTTGTCTGTTGTTTAGTGCAGTTTAGTTTTTTCATCTGGTATGTCTGGTTTTGTTGATCTTGTTGCTCCAAACCAGCATCTCCATATCTTTCAACCCACTATCTACGAGTAATTTTGGTTATAGTTATTAATCTAATTAATCAGAATTGATTGTTTTGTATATCTTAATTAGACTGAATTAAGTAATTGGTTAGCAGTTTTCCTTTTTTTTATAAGTAGTGCCCCGAGGTGAATATGTCTTTAAGTTTATTCTATTATTAATTATTAAATTTCAAAATTTTTAACCCACACCCCTCAGGCTTGTGCTCATGTCCGGGGTGGGTGGCGTGTCCTTGGTTTGGGATCCGTGGTCCCCTCTTTTTGCCAGGGGGGGCGGGGGTGGTGTCTCCTGCTGGCTCTCCCGGGACAAGGGTTATGCAGAGCTTCTGGGAGCACTTGGTCTGTGCTGTTAGGGTGGAATTTTGGCCCGCTCCCGTGGGCTGGATGTCTAGGAGGGCTGGTCTGGGCTTGGGTTCGCGGGGCCCGGGTGCCACTGGCAATGCTGGCACTTGGGACTTGGGCAATGCTGGCACTTGGGGAGTGGCCTCTGCCTGGGCTGGGGGCTGTTGCCCCTGGTCCTCCTGTGATCTTGCTCCGTGGCTGTGGGGGCTCCCGATGCGACTCTGCAGGGTGCCCTCGTTGCTTGGGTTCTACCCTGCCTGCCTCCGGGTTCGGTGCGGCGCTGTTGCGGCACCTCGCTCTCACTGACAACTATATAATGTGACACGCTTGCGCACACACATACACCTACTACACCCCTACATATACACCTACACACACGCGCACACACACAAATTTGGGTTGGCTGTGGTTGCCAACTGGTAGTTGCCTTGTTATTTATGCTTTCCTTGTCATTTTTTCACTACCAATTTCTGCGCTGTGTTGTTTTCTTTGTTCTGCGTGACTGTTGTTTTCCTTTAAGTGCTGTTCGTTGCTGTTGTCTTTTTTTCTCCCCCATACCCCCCCCCCCCTCCCTGTTTTCCTGCAGGTATTGTGAATGAAATTTTTTTCCCAAAGAAGAAAGTTCGGAGTCAGACATGTGATGAGTCAATTCTTTATACGTGCAGCACAGAGAGAAAGATATAGTGGGTATATAGCTTTCTCTGCCTACCGCCAGCATTTTCCTCCTTAAAATACCCTCAACACCCTGTGTTAACATCTCACCTACATGGCAGCAGAGTTTCTATTGAAAGAGAATGACTCTGATATTTTAATCACTGCTGCTGTCCGTTAGGTGACAGATTGGTTAAAAACATATTCCCAAAGTTAAATACTTTTTTCCAAATCTAACAATCTACAATCTAAAATATTTATTTTTCATAGTATGTACGTTCTCTTACAGCTGCTGTCCTTTCTTTGTGGTGTCTCTTTGTATGATGTTTTTATCCCCCACCTGCACTTCTACCCCCCTGTAAGGCCTGGTGACAAATATATACACACATAATTAATTATAAGGACGACAAAAGACTTAATTAAAATTCCTTTGTTAAAGCAAAATATGTCTGGCACAACATGGTATCCAGCTCCTCATACTGCATACAAGGCTACTTGGCAGGACAGGGTTATAAAAAAAAACAAAAAAAAAACCTAAGACCAAGGAGTCTTTATGAAGCGTCCATATGTGACGCCCTTGGATGAGAACGGGTTGGACACACATTTTGGAGTGGCCTTTTATTGTGGCCAGCCTAAGGCACACCTGTGCAATCCCCATGCTGTCTGATCAGTATCTTGATATGCCACACCTGTGAGGTGGATGGATTATCCCAGCAAGTGCTCACTAATACAGATTTTGACAGATTTGTGAACAATATTTTGTTCAGTTTATATTAAAGAATCAAATTAAAGTATGTAACCGCGGCTGCCGTACCTTATCGCTGACATTGTAGTCAGTGCTTGCGCTCACACCAGAAGTGCCACACCGTGTCCCAGAAGCGGCTCTCTGCTGCGCTGCGTGAAGAACAGGCAGCTGGTCTATAGCAGATGAGCCGGGCAGGAAGTCAGACACAGAAACGGCAAAGAGAATCCGGTTGATTTTCAAAATAAATTACCTTGTGCAGACTCCCAATTTTATATATGAATATATGTATATACACTGTATATAAACAATAAACACTGTTAAAACAGACCAAAAAAGAAACAATTTAACTACGCAGCCTTCTTAACCATGGTAGATGCATAAAAAACAAGGACTAAACAGGCAGGCAAAACGTTCTTATTCTGAAATGCTCCATGTGAGAAATTCAGTCCTGCAGGGAACTGGGGGAAACAGTTCACAGAGCTGTGATCGGTTGTAGAAGCACACAAAATACCAAATAAACAACAAGTCAACAACGTGGGGCAGGCTAAACGCTCCGCTGCTGAAACGCTTCTGAAACGCTTCCAGTGTGAGTTGATGGCGGGCTGAGGATGGGTCAAAACCATGTTGAGTCTTACCCCGGACTAACACAGGCAAAAAGACAGTATGTCTGGTATGTTTTGGATTTAGCAAACAAAAGATCACTAGACAGCCACCCCCAAGGAAGCGGGCCAAAACCCTCCATGCACCGGCCGACAACCACTCACCCTCGTTGGGTAAGAGCTGGCAGGGCACAGCAGCGGGAGACCACCTCTGCCAAAGAGGGCCCCTGCGAGGAGAGGAGACAATGGATCCCAGGCCCAAGGACACGCCACCCACCCCAGACATGAGCATATGCTAGAGACCCCAGGCCCCCGGGTCCAAAGCACGCCCCCACACAAGTGGGTTCACGCCCCTCCCACCCCTCAAGCCCTCAATGTCTAATGTGTGATTAAAATTGAGGGGCGGGTAGTGGGGAAGAAAGAGGGCGAGGCTGCAATAAAGCAGCCCTGACCACCAAACGCCCCCAGCCTGCCCACCCCCCCAGAATCCTAAGGGTGTATGTAGTGAGAGATAGCCAGAGGGGAGAGGTGGAAGAGGTAAGGAGGCTTGGGTCCCTCCACTCCAGGGCTTGCAGCAAGAGCCCCTTGAGCACCGCCAGAACCCCACAAATATAGTTAATCAATAAGTGTATATAATTGTGACAATCAATTAGCTACTGAAATACCAAATACTAAATTATCTGAATCTGAATTTTTTTTCTTCAGTGTTCAAAAGCAGAATTCGAAGAAGTTGCCCAGAATTTTATCCACAGACTAAAGGCTAGGTGTGAGTAACCATTTGGAGCCATGACACTGCGTGTTTGCTATGTGCTAAGTGAATGTGATGGCTACATTTAGTAGGAGCGGGGTGATTATGGTGATGTATTACCAGGAGCTGTTATGGTTGGAACTGACAGCTGAGGCCAAACATTTTCACACAGACTTGTCTGGGAGAAGTAGAGATGCAGTCAGATTTGTTTAAGCTAAGGCAGCTTCGTCAAAGTCTTTCATAATCTCTCTCTGTCTTTATACTCTGTCTCTGTTTTCCTGCTTTGAGCCATCTCTCTCTCTCCACTCGACGTAGGTGGGCTGTGCAAACAGCTCTTCGTTCCTGCTCCTCTCTTTAAAGTTTTCTTCCCTTCCTTTCTCCTCGCTTTTCTTTCCTGGTGTAGACATATAATTACTGTATGGGCGCTAGTCAGTCTCTAGTTACCCGTAGTGTGATGCCCTGTGTCCACTCGTTTTGTCTGGATGTATACACATAATGTGAGTTTGTGTTTGGGGGTGGAAAGTTATTGGCTGAGAGTGTGTTTATTTTTCTCTCTTTCTTTCTATCTGAACATCTATATAATAATAAAAGCAGATGAAAGAGAAGGGGAAACCACACACACACACACACACACACACACACACACACACACACACGCACGCACAGAGTGAAGAAACAGTTCCCTGAAAAGAAAGACACACTTCTGGAACAAAGACAGCAGATGATTAAATAGATGCCTCTGAAGTTTGTACATGTTAAAACTCCAACTCACGTGTCCAGATATCACAGTCTGCTCAATCAGTCAGTGTAAACCCAACTATTTGCTAGGTGGGCTCCTAATTCAGAGAAAGACAACACAGAGCTAGAGTATGCAGAATAGTTTCAGGTCTTTGGTCTTTTATGTGTGTGTTAGTTGTGGGGCACCCCCAGGCAATGTGATGCTTGGACTGTGAGACACACTCATTCTTGCAGTATGCCACTGGATTGGCAAACAGTACACCCCCAACTGCACCTCTCCTCACACTAGAGTGAATAGTGAGTCACCGAGATATCAAACTAGTGCATTTGAGGAAATAACTTTTTGATGGTGAAGTTTGCCAGTTCAGAGCTGCGCTTCTCACCATGCATCTACATTAAAATAGATCCTATAAAGGGCCAAATTTACTAAGGCATATGTGTCTGCTTTTTAGGTGCAAATGTGCAGCATTATGTTCCAGACATATGTGCTCTATTAATCAAACACATGCAACAGACTGGAGTCACAGTTTGTAAGTCATTTGTGAGAGTGTTTTAATGTGCATCTCTCTTCTCATTGCATTTAAATTTAGGGAAGGATCGCAATAATAATAGTAGACATGTTTACAGAGGTTGATCATGTATTCTGCTCAATTTCATAACATTTTGCAGGGAAAATTGGGGCTGCTGTGGCTGAGCAAGTAGAGAGGGTCATCCAGTTACTGAACCCAAGACACTGAATATACAGTATAACTGAAATATTATTATTAGAAAGAAATCTGGCTGAACAATATCTAAATACTGTAACTCAAACGAAGAAGGAGTTGGTTTGCAAGAATTTGAACTTGACATGAATAGTACATTTAGCACAAGTTTCAACTAAACTGCAAAATAATCTTCTGTTGGCTCAGTATAAAATCTAAATCAACACCATCTTGTGCTCTGAGCTGCAGGACCTGATGCTCTGTCCTCTCTGTCTGTAACTAAGAATCCATCCATCCTTCACCAAACGCTTATCCAGCGTAGAGGGTCGCTGGAGCCAATCCCAGCTGACATCGGGCGCAAGGCGGGGTACACCCTGGACAGGTCGCCAGTCCATCGCAGGGCCACACAGACAAACAACCGCTCACACTCACACCTAAGGACAATTTAGGGTCACCAATCAACCTGCATGTCTTTGGTGGGAGGAAGCCGGAGAACCCACGCAGATACGGGGAGAACATGCAAACTCCACACAGAAAGGCTGGGGCAACCGGGGTTTGAACCCACGACCTTCTTGCTGTGAGGTGACAGTGCTACCACCGTGCATTTAAATCAACTGAACATTACTGAGAGCCAATGCAGCAAGGCTAAAATAGGAAGGATGTGATATATACAGCAGTCCTAGCAAAAGGGTAATCTTGGATCAAATTGGCCAATGCAATGGAAAATGTCATTAGTAGCATTTTGAGGAACACGGAATGGATACATAGCCTAGTTACCTGTAGAGACCACAAAGCATCTGTTTGACAAATATGACACAACCCACTCTAGGGCCTTCCCTGAGACACCAACTATTTAGTCAATTGTTGAGGATGGAATGATCAATGGTATACCAAAGGCGGCGCATGTCATTTGTGACTCTTAACAAAGCTGTTTCAGTACTGTGTTTTTGGTAAAATCCAGATTTGACTATGAAAATTTTTATTCTTTTCAACAAGTTGAAGGAGTTGCTCAGCGACTATTTTTTCCAGTACTTAAGAAATAAAAGGAAATTTTAAAATGTGTCTAAAATTGTTCAGGCTGCGTTTCTTTTAAAGCAGCTAGACACGAGCTGTCTTAAATTGATCAAGCAGTCTGTGGCAAGGGGAAGAGGAGGAATTGACCATTGAAAAGGGTTGTTTGTATAGCGGGACTGTAAGGGGTTGATGTGTATATTTTTTTGTGTCTTTGATTTGTCTCATCACTTTAGAGTAGACCAGCGTAATGAGCTGATGTCGTATTAAATAAGACCCTGTATACTGTCTATAAAGTCACTAAAAACCACATACAAGGATGCAATGATTAATACTTGTCCTGGACAGGCTCACATGGAAAAACAGGAAAATCGGTGTCAGTAGTTCCCTGACCTGACTACAAAAAACACTATCACATAGTATATGACATACTGCAGACAGAAGACAGTAACTTGATTACTCACTGTGTGTTCATTGAAATACACTGAGATAGGCAAAAATTGCAAGTGGTATTTCAAAATATATAGTAAAGTAAAAAATAATAAAATCATGTCTCATGAAACTCTTGATGTATTACTCAAACTGGTCCTCCTAGAATGTGTTTTCTATGTCTCAGTGATCCCTGTTACAACAACCCCCCCAACCCACCACCTAGGACAGACTTCTAATTATACAGTATGTGAATGATGATGCTGATTCTCTGTGATTTGTTTTTCTTTATTGTAAACAAAACACTGTACACAATGCAATAACATATGAATCTCAGAAATAAAAAATTGTATTGTCAACAATAAAAACAATCACAATAACAAGAGTGTTACAGGTAGATCTACTGTATGACAAAATTAGACAAAAGGCAAAGGTTTTTCTTTTTTCACCATCCACAGTGAGAGAGAGCGAATTAGATTCTTCATTTATTCTACAAGATTGCCATAGCTGGCTATATGTTATTATGTTGTTGTGTTTGGATAACAACTGAGCTAATTCCATCACCTGATAAGTGGCTGAAAGCTCCAGAAACACTAAGTAAGTGGACCTGGTAATAAGAATGTTTCATCAACTGACTATCACTCTCTCTCTCTCTCTCTCTCTCTCTCTCTCTCTCACTCTCACTCACATCCTCTCTCCTTATTCAGCTTATCATTGTTAAGCTTAAAAGAATGCTTTGTAGCTGATTATATTAATTCAGGTTCCACTTGCTTAAAAACATTTCACATCATGAAAATATGTTTGTGTGGTTCTTTCCAAAGATACAAACCATGGGTCTTCAGTGTGTTCCACTGCCAAACTCATGCTCATCAGTGTAGACCAGGGCCACACACAGTATTTGGTTATTGCCAAATATGATAATCCATGTTTGTTTTTGATAACTGAACTCCATTTGATTGCACTGAATTATGGTGAAAAGAAAAGCAATGTTGAAAATAGATAGTTTTGGTTTTATCCAACAATTTACCAAATGAATTAATGTGCAACCAAGGTTTGTCCATAATGCTAGAGTTATTCTATATTTTCATTTACACCAGTGGCTAGCTCTAGAAATATCATTGTTGTCAGTCCATCGCTTTGTTCCAGACCAAATCAATATGGCAGATGTTGGATAAATTTTGCAGCTTAGTATCCCAAGGATTTACATTCATATCGGACCATTCTGCACCTCACAATTTCCATTTAGTGTCAATGCAGGAAGTATTGTTTCCTTTCTGTGAAGTTGGTGTATAGCACATATACAGGCGACCATGGTTCACATCAATTCATAGACCTGCAAATCCTGTTTCACTTTTTATTAACCACAGCTTAGCCTTACTGTACATTTGTGGGTGTATGTTTGTGTATTTAGTGCTAATAAAGCATACCGACATGTTAAGCTACACTGTTGAGCATAGTATATAATATATTTTAAACATCAGTATTCTCAGTTTGTCGTTGTGAGCACACAAGCATGGTTGTAGATTGTTAGGGCCTTATTTTGATCACACAGGTGCAATGACATGACATGCAAAATGGTAGGTCTTGCTCACCTGCTATTTTGGTTCATGTAGATACTGATTTAAACTCATCTACTGGCTGCGAAGTGATTCATTAAATTAGTTAATTTATGTTTTAAGCATTATTACATCATTGCTGCACATTTGTATTTTGTTTGCTTTTGATGACAACATCATCAGGTTGGCGGCAGATTGACATGGCAGAAACAGATGTGATTCTGAGACATCTATTGTCAGTATTGAGTCTAAGACCAAACATTCATTAACATCATTCTAATGAGGTAGCTTTGTACTGCCTCATGAGAACGACACTCTCACCTGTTAGAGCCTCTTCTTCCACCTCTGTATAGTGTGCTCTGTGTCAGGTACCAAAATCCCACGCAGATGGGCAAAGCCAATTTCTAGGTTGTTGCGCAGCCACAAAAATAGGTCCCTAAGTTTTCTTCTTAATGACAACAAATGTGTTAGTCTGTCTCTCAGTACTTCCCTACCCTGTCTGTGGCTCAACCTCATTGGTTCCTACTGAATAAGTTCATATTTAAAACACACCACAAATACTATATATATTTTTTAGAAAGTTCTACTTCTACTCTAGTTAGTTTTTCAGGCAGCAGTACAGAGTATCCGGAAATTAAAAATGTACATGTTGCACTGGGAATATGTATCCAAGTGCAACTTTGTGACTAATGTGTTTTTATCAGTTTCTGGAAAACAATAGAGCTCTGTCACAGAGGAAAAAGATATATCAGGCTTTGAATACACACACAATACTTGTTAGCAGGATCCGTTTTTTGTTGGTTTTGGGCATGCACATTGGATTTGTTGACAATAAGAAAAATATAGAATATATCCAGACTTATCCTTTAAATTGACAGAAACTACGTCTACTTTGTAGCTTTAAGGGGGACCAAATGGTGTCTACACAGCTGTGAGAAATGTACAACAAGTCTTTCAAATGTTTGTTGTTGAATGAGCTGAAAACAAACCTCAGCACAGTGCTGATGCAGAGTGCTGTGTAATCTCACAGAGACTCTCCTCTTCAGACAGTCTGTGACATTAAGAGACAGACTCAGGAGGTGGTTAAGTAGTGGGTGCCGTTCAGACACTCATTTTTCCCAATAGACAGGAGGAGGAGGAGTGGGTGGAGAATGAGGGTCTCTCTCTCATCCCTTATCCTAATCCTTCCCTTGCCCTGTCTCTCTCTCCTCCTCCCTCTCTCTGTCTTTGTCTGGGTCAGATGGATTTGCAGGTATTTCCCAACATTTGATAGTAGCTCTGGTCTGGATGATGTGAAGTTACAACTTTGTCAGTGGGTCTCATCCTCTCTCTCTTGCTCTCCTAGTGCTCCAGGGGGCTTCAAGGATTACAGAATCCCAGACACTGACAGTCTGAGATGAACCTACTGAATATCTACAGGAAGGGCAGTGAGTTAATGGGTAGCTTGTGTGTGCATATGTGTGTGAGTGTGTGTTTGTGTGCCTGTGTGTGCGTGTGTGCAGGTTACTGCATGGGATAATTAGAATAATGAAAAGGATGTGCTTTGCTCAGGCGGCTATTTCAGGAAGGGCAGTCAGGTGTATCTGCTATTGTTATGATGGTAGCTACAGACTGGGGTGCCACTATTTTGCTGAAACAAGTTTAGATATGATTCTAGTGATTTTTGAAGTTGTCAAATATTGCTTTGAAATTCACCTACTCAGCTCAAAGCTTTTTTTCCTGTGTCCTGTTTTGTGTTGAATAGGTCAACTAAGGAGAAGGTAAAAATAAAACAGCAGGAAAATTCATTCATTCTTTAGAGGTTCAGTGTGTAAGATTTACTGGCATCTAGCGAATTGTAGCCAACTGTCTGGTCTACCTCTCCATCCCCTTTCAAATAGTGGAGGATAACTGCGGTGGCTGACGCAAAACAAAAGGTGTTGTCTTCTGAGACAGCAGAGTGTTGCCAGTCAAGAAAGATAGATATATTAAGAAATTCTATTTACTTAATTATTCAGTAAAACCATATGTTATTGTGACTTATATTAGACAGCCAAGAGTGTGTAACACTGTCACTGTTTCTGCACCACAGTCCATTATAAACCACCAAAAACATGAAGTTTGTACAAACATTGACAAGTGAAACATCTCTGTGATTATGGACCCTCGCCCCCGCCAGCCATAATATCTGGACCCCAGCCAGATTATGGTGCTTTGATAGCGGCAAAAAATAAAAATGAATAAATATTTTGACAGCAGTGCTAAAATAGATCTCTGTCAAGACAGCAACAGTTATTCACATAATCACTTCCTCTTTATTGATTTTGCCTACAAAATAAAAGCACAAGAACGTTTTTTGTAGCAATGCTTTACTTCAAGTTGCAGATGGATGTGGATCAGACACCAGAACACATGCACTGCTGGACATGCTTTATTGTAAGCATGTGAAACAGTTACTTCATAATTTGATGAAGAGGTAAAAAAAAAATTCTCCCAAAATGGGATCAAACTCACAACCTTCTAGGTAAGAGTCCTGCGCTCTACCAACTGAGCTAACCAAACAACATAATGGTTAAAATATTATGTCTTATATTCTCACTCACCATCTAATGGATAAAAACTTATTTGCAGACCCCTGCTGTATATTATTTCTTCTTCTTTGAACGTACATATTTAACATAGTGATGAGCGTCTACACTGCCAGAATTCTATAAGAAGAAGAACAACAACATAGTGACGAAATGCTCTCTGTAGCGCTGTTGTTACTGTAGAAACATGGCGGTGCAACATGGCATGGCATGGTTATGTAGATAGAAATGGCTCATTCTAAGTTAATAAAAACATAACGGTTCATTATGTAATGTCTTTACACACCACTGAAAACATAGTTTCTGTCAAGATAGTGAAAAAAAAGTTATTTCCCAAAATGTTGTACTTTTGATCAAAAGTAGTACTTTACATTACAGCTCGGAAATAAGATGGTAAAAGCTGGGTAATATTTTGATAATAAAGCATTAATCTTTAAGTGATACCATGTAATTACCAAAGTAATAACCAAGTAATAGCTTGGTATTAACAATGGGATAATTAATTAATCTGGGTAATATTACACTGAAATTTATGAAATGACTATTACTCAACTTTCACCATGTTATTACCAAGCTGTAGGTAGAGGTTTGAGTGTTTTTGGACAGACAAATGCAGTTTTTATAGAAGTTCTTTGGATGTTTAAAACCTCTTAAACCCTGCGGGGTCGCCTGCTTTAGCTGCTTCTAAGCTGCTTATATTGTGCATACAAATATTAATGTAAACGTATGATCAGTGTGTCAGTATGGACATGCTACACATTAGATCGGTTTGATTCTCCACATTTCAATCGTTAAGTTCATTTAACGGAAACAACAAGCCAAAATCTAATTCATATAGAGTTACTGTTGTAACCAGCATGGTACAAAAGATGGAAAAAAAGAGCCAACTCCTATTACCTTTTAGTCGCTCATTAAGTCTGAATGTGTCTGTTCCTTGATTATTTGCATTCCTTTAGTCTGTAAGGGTCCACCGATTAAAAGAATTAAGAAAAGTCCATCGCTCTCTGTCTGCTAACTTCTGCCACACTTTTCTCATCCTGCACACCCCTGTTTGTTTGTTACATTGCTGCCTACAAAATAAAACTGCATAAGCCATCAAACGAGTTAATGTATTTGATATTATTTGATATTATTTTTTTCATACAAGTAATATTCATACTGTTTGAAAAAAATGAACTGTTTCACAGTAGTTTCAGTTCTGTGCAAAAGGAATTAAAGGCCTGTCCCATATGGATGCCTGTCTCAAATATAGGCAGGGTCAATTCAGTGATTTTAGCAAATAAAAGCCCGGGCTATTAAAGTTTTATGGTAGTTTTGTTGCCTAAACCTAACCAAATTCTGACGTTTCACAATGTTAATTACTAGTTTTATTTTGAAAGTTTAACCGGATGACAGAGCTATACACATGAAAACAACACTAAAGGGTACCCAAGAATCATTGTCATATCTCTTCATCTCTCCCTCTGTTCTTCAGCAGCAAATGGGAATTGGGTCAGAGAGAAAACATATCCTTCATTCAGGGTCACTGGAACAAGTAAGCATATCTGTATTCAAACTTACTCTGGCATGAGAGCATATTCTCATTCATACTATGTAAAAAAAGATCATCCCGATACATAGCTGCACCTTCAATCTCAGCAGTTCTTTGACTTCTTCAACTGTACAGATAACAACACGTCTCTTCCAGCGGTGTGGCCCGTGGCACTTAATCACAGTGAACAGCGGCTCATTCTCCCAGCAGCAGCCCGCTGCAGTGGATAGGATGCCCTGACCTGACTTGGCTTCACTTGGCAGCTGTGTTGATATTGACAGCTTCACTGACGACGCGCTCAAGGTGACACTGTTGCACGTTGAGCTGTCATTGGAGTAGCGAGCTGCGGTGCGTTCAAGGACACCACTGATCAACAGACCGTGGAGTATTCAAGGACACCAAAGAGCAACAAGCTGTGGTGCGTTCAGAGACACCAGGGGGCAACCGGCCCTGGTGAAAAGGGCATGAGGGTTCCTTTCTACTCACGACCTCATGGTCATGGAGAGATTGAAGCCTTGAGTGATCTCCACACAGTCCAGATGATTTTGCACCTCAGCAGCCAGGGGTTGTGATCAACTGGGAAGAGAACTCCCCCCAGCTGCTGCAGCAAGCAGAGTACCTGGGCCACAGGCTGCAGCAGGGGACAGCTGCGGCAGAGCTGTCAGTGATGCTGCTGTTGGGCCTCAGGGCAGTAGTCCATCAGGTGGTCCCTCTGGGCTTGCTGCACATGCGATGGCTACAATGTCGGTTTGCCAGCCTGCATCTGGACCTCAAGAGGCAATGGTGATGCATGGTGATGCATGGTGACCCCCCCCCCCCCTTCAACTCTAGTGCAGGTGGACCTGCGATTCTGGGGGTCTCTCACTGTCTGGCAGTGCAGGTTCTGTTCGGCAGGGTGTCTTCATCCGTGTTAGTCTTCATAGATGAATCTCTCACTGGATGGGGAGGGAACTGCCACGGGAGTGCAGTGAGTGTTGTGGCCGAGGGGACCACACATCCACAATCCACTGCAAGTTGTGTTTCTAGTGTGGTGTTGCGTTTCCTCCGTGCTCATCAACAGACAGGGCAAAGTCCAATCCACAACTCTGTTGGCGCTGGCAGGGAACCTATAGACGTGGGCATCAGAACACCTGCTGTCTCTGAAAGCCCTTCACATCCCAGGCTTGGAGAACGACGGTGGCTGACCTCATGTCGAAGGCTGGCCCCCAACCGAGCAGGTGGAGACTGCACAACAATGTGGTTCAGCAGAACTGAGTTCGCTTCAGGAGAGCGGAGGTGGATCTGTTTGCCAACACCCACTGCCCTCTGTGGTTCCCAATTCAGCCACAGGACAGCCCACCCTTGGGGATGGACGCGTTACAAACACGCCATTGCCAGAAGGGCTGCTGTTTGTGTTCCCCCCCCCCTACCCCATCTCATCCCTCCAGTTAGGTGAGGCGGGAACAGTAGAAGTGACGCAGTCTACAGTGACAGAGCCCTGGCCTGTACCTATGGTCTGGGGGGCTCTGTCACAAGGGTGAGGCTTCATGTGCACAATGCTGGTGTTGGACCAGCTCCTAAAAGGGGGGAGAGGCAGACTCAGGCTGGTCTATCCGCTGAAGTCGTACAGACCATCCAAGCAGCGGGCAGTCTCCACCACGTCTTGCTGTAAAGCTAAGTGGTTGGGCTTTCAGAGTTGATACATTGAGAGGGAGAGAGATCTGCCTACCTGTTCAGTGGTTCGTTTTCTCTTTCCTGCAAGGTCTGATGGAGAAAGGGCTGTTGCGCTGCAGCTATCTCTTCTGTCACAGGGGGTTTGGTGACAGAACAGTCTTCACCCACTCCCTCATGATACGCTTTCTGCAGGGTGTGAGAAGATAGCGACCGGTGTCGTGTCTCTCGGCGCCTCAGTAGGACTTGCTGCTTGTGTTAGTGGCTCTAATATCTGTACCTTATGAGCCACTGGAGCAGTCCTCATTGAAAATGCTATCTCTTGAACAGCCCTGCGCCTTGCTCTCACCTCTGCTAAGAAGCTGAGTGAGCTGTGTACCTCTCGGTTCACCCCAGCTGCATGATGGTTCTTGGTGTCCACAGTTCAGCTGGATTGAGACAACACACCTCCTTTGTTCTTAAGAACATAAGGAGCATGTTCAGGTCCAGGACAATAAATCTGGATACTTTCTACCCCCCTACCCCCCTTAGGGTGCAGGGAGGTGAGAATGCATCTGTTGTGTCCATGTGTGCTAGGCTAATGTCCTATGTAGAGAACACAGCCCCCATTTGATGCACTGGTCAACTGTTCGCCTGTTTCAGTGATAGTGCAGTAAGTAAAACCCTGTCCAAGAAGAGCCTGGCCAGCTGGCTTTGTGAGTGAATCGCCCAAGTCTGTACACGGGCGGGAACAGACCCACCCTTAGCAGTGCGTGCGCATCCCACTCGAAAGTGTGGAAGTGTCTACGACCCTTTTTCAGCGGGGTGTGTGTCGGAGAGATCTGCAAAACGGCATGCTGTCAATGTCAGATGCTGAGGCAGTAGGGACACTGCTATTTATACGTCATGCACGTATCGGTAGCGACGTCCTATTGGTCGGCTAGGTGCACGATAAAATTTCAGTGGGCATGTGATTGGAGGAGGTAGTACCCATAGAGTCCAGTAGAGGGCTCCGCCTGTGCTTATAGAACTAGGGTTACCATATTGTAACCTTTGTTTTTGTCATGCTTTGTGCACCACGCACATTTCTACACAAACTGATGACTGCTAGGGGTGTGACGAGACACTTAGCTCACAAGACGAGACACGATATTGGATTGAAGAGATCGGGATGAGAATTTTTTATGTAATTTTTATGGTGGAATTGGCTATGTTTTTGTAAAGGGAAATACAAAATTCAGGTGGAAGGTAACAACTCGAAATCTAAAACTATAACAGAATATAATGCAGTCAGGCTCTCAGACATTCTGTGTTGCTTTCAGATGCGTTTCTCATGAAATATCATCCCTGCTGAGTCAGCACACATGCAGGCATGATTCAGTCTTCCCTCCTATTTGTGTCTTTGTTTGGGGGAAGTAACCTCTTTAAATCTGCATGTAGCACCTTTTCACCTCAGTGATAAATTAATTCATTTTAATTTAGTTATAAAGTCCTGGACTTTAATAGCTCCTGTGTTTCAGCAGGTTTTCTGCTCATGTTCAAAACTCTGCACATTTAAAATCTATCCAACAAAAGTGTTCTCTGACATGTCAAGAAAAAAGTCATAATAAAACTAATGTCATAGTTTAATGAGAATTCATGATAATTTCTACCTGCCCTATACTCTTCTGTACATTACATTATTGCTCCACTGATGTAGTAGCATCCCCTTCAGACCATCTCACAGACACAGAAAACCCATTTGGGGCTGCATGACTGAATAAGGAGGTGGAAATCGAAACTAACTGAAACACTTGTGAATTGCAGCTCAAAGCCCCAAATAGAGCAAGGTTCCCCCTTAGTTTTTAGACGCTTATACTGAAAGACTCTACCAGTTATGTTACCATTCAGTCAATAGTGTCTGGACTCACAGCGCATGAGCGGGTTCACTTGATTACTATCACTGCATACGCTGGTGTCAGATCAGCTGGGCGGAGTTTATTGGCTCTGCAAGTGAACCTTATCACTTAGACATTTTTTCACTGCACTTACTACAATAAACAGCACAACATGTGTGAATACCAAACAGCAGTCAGTGCAAACATTCTTGAAACACACCTCATTGACTGTTATAGCAAATGAACTTAAATGTAATGTACTGAATGTGTGACCTGAAAACAGATCATGTGTGAAAAGCCATTTAGCAGCTATTTGCACCTGAGGGAGAATCCTGTGCTGGAAGAACACAGTGACCCAGTTAAGGTGCCATGTCAATTATTTTGTCCCAGGTGATAAAAATACAGAACATACAGGTAGAGGAGCTGCAGCCAACTACAAAGACAGAAATGTGGAAGAGGTGCCAATGACCTGTCAGCCCGTGTCAAGACGAATTACACATGTAGATCAATTATAAAAGATGCACGAAACCACAAACATCACTTTGTGTATAAGTGTCTGTGTGTGTGTGTGTGTGTGTGTGTGTGAGAGAGAGAGACACAGAGACAGAGACAGAGTGAGAAAGCAGGAACAAGAGCTGCATACCTTGTGATGTGATGTAATTGTTGTATTCCCTCAGGCTGATGTCCTCCTCTGACCTATTCACACACTTATATACCTTCAAACAAAACATACACATGTAATTATGTTTATTAACTGTAGCAATTACACGAGTGTGACTGCTCTCAGAAGACCTAGCTGGTTGGTAAGGCTTCCAAAAAATGTTTTTTCCCCATTTGTGGTTCCACATTCAAAATACATTTAAAAAATCAGAAACCCAGTATCACACCAACAGGCTTGTTAAAAGCACCCGTTGGAGATTTCATGCACAGTTCTGTTTTCATCCAAAATTTCTTTTTCTTTCTAAAACATTAGCAAAGCCGATATATGTCAAAGCCTGCAATCTTTAAATCCATCAGCACATATTGATGCAAACAACAAATCAGACATGTTTACATGCATGTAGTAACCTGGTTACTATGAATCTGTGTACTGTTTATGGAGCAGATCAGTAATCAGATTTCTACTACAGCCTTATTTGGGAAACCAAGGCTCACTACTATGGAGGGATTATTTGGTCAGAAATAAAACTAAAAGTCCCATACTAAAAGTCTAAATCGAAAACTAAAAGTCGAAGTCGAAAATGAATTTGGTATTTAGGATTGGGCATTTAGTCATTTAGCCATTTAGGATTGGGTATTTGGTATTTAGGATAGGGCATTTTGTATTTAGGATTGGGCATTTAGTCATTTAACCATTTAGGATTGGGTATTTGGTATTTAGGATAGGGCATTTTGTATTTAGGATTGGGCATTTAGTCATTTAACCATTTAGGATTGGGTATTTGGTATTTAGGATAGGGCATTTTGTATTTAGGATTGTGCATTTAGTCATTTAGCCATTTAGGATTGGGTATTTGGTATTTAGGATAGGGCATTTTGTATTTAGGATTGTGCATTTAGTCATTTAGCCATTTAGGATTGGGGATTTGGGGATTTAGGATTGGGAATTTGGGGATTAAGGATTGGGGTTTTGGGGATTTGGGGATTGGGGATTGAGGATTGAGTCGTATATGCAAATGAGGAGGTGTGACCTAAAGGCTGCAGGAAGGGTTTGGAACGGTTGAGGAAACAATCACTAGGAAAACACTGATGACAATCGCATTAATCACCATTCACTCCCTAGTCAAATGACACCAGCAGTGATGCAGGTAGTGTACTCTGTTTCTGCTTAGCCTCAGGCCTCAATGTTACATCCATATGTGTGTAGTAATAATACAATACTAGGTCTGCCGGCTGAGACTTTATAGCTGTGCTGTTATGTTTTTCAGAGCATACAAACACTGTAAACACACACTTGTCAACTGCCCAGCATGGTGCTATTACCCAGAAACACAGCTTCTACACCTTATCTTTACAGTTTTTACACACAGCCCACAGCGAGGTTAATAGCCGCATTTGAAACCTGCATGTACCGACAATAACGTAACTCATGCATGTCAGCAACAGTTAGCCTCATATAGCTAACTTGCTAATGTTTTCATATCTTACCTGCTGTACTGTCCGCTGCTTTCTCGTCAGATGGATAGCATTCCTTTCACTGTTGACTTTGTGTGTGAGGCCACATGGACAGAAATGCTGTACACTTTAAGTTATGGTATTATAAATGATAGTCCTCCCTTCATCCCTGCTCACTTCCTCTGCTTGCTTTGATGGCAGTGTGCTGGCAGTCAGAGCTCCCCCTGCAGTCCATAAAGTGCCTCTGCGCCTCAGCCATTTCAAACCCTCCCTGATTCTTTTGTTTGTGTGCGTGTGTGTTACAGCATTTGGACTGAAAGTGCAGGGAGAGTGCAGACTGCAGTGAAACTGCATTTGCCATTTTTTTACAGTGAAAAAGTCTCTAAATTTAACATACAGTCACTAGCTCAGCTGTGGAAACTAATTTCTTTAAACTTATAGTAGCTTTTAATATCCCATTCAAACATGGCACATTCTGACAGTCGTGTGTGTTGGTGACACATCTGAATGGGTCAACGTGCATCTGTTTCATTTTTACTTTGTGCTTGTTAGGGCCCGAGCACGACCGTGTGAGGTCCCTATTGAATTTGCTCGGATTATATATATATATATATATTATTTTTTTCTTTTTTTTTTAGGGCCCGAGCACGACCGTGCGAGGTCCCTATTGAATTTGCTCGGATTTTTTAGGGCCCGAGCACGACCGTGCGAGGTCCCTATTGAATTTGCTCGGATTATTATTAGGGCCCGAGCACGACCGTGCGAGGTCCCTATTGAATTTGCTCGGATTATATATTTTTTTTTAGGGCCCGAGCACGACCGTGCGAGGTCCCTATTGAAATTGCTCGGATTATTATTTTTTTTTTTATTTTTTTTTTCTGCAAAGTAGGCCCAAATGACATGGCCTAAACATACTCGAAAACTCACCAAAATTTGCAAACATGTCAGAACCGGTGACAAAATTTCGTATTCTACAAGTTTCGCACATGGCCGTGGCAAAATGACTCGCTAGC
>NC_060154.1:33555512-33570838 GCF_021292245.1 Micropterus dolomieu | reverse complement strand
CAGAAGAATAACCATCTCTGCAGCACTACACCCATCAGGCCTGTATGTTAGAGGGGCCAGATGGAAGCCACTCCTCAGTAAAAGGCACGTGACAGCTTGCCTGGAGTTTGCCAAAAGGCACCTGAAGGACTCTCAGATCATGAGAAACAAAATTCTCTGGTCTGATGAAACAAAGATTGAACTCTTTGGCCTGAATGGCAAGCGGTGTCTGGAGGAAACCAGACACCGCTCATCACCTGGCCAATACCATCCCTACAGTGAAGCATGTTAGTGGCAGCATCATGCTGTGGGGATGTTTTTCAGCGGCAGGAACTGGGAGACTAGTCAGGATCGAGGGAAAGATGAATGCAGCAATGTACAGAGACATCCTTGATAACCTGCTCCAGAGCGCTCTGAACTTCAGACTGGGAAAATGGTTCATCTTCCAACAGGACAATGACCCTAAGCACACAGCCAAGGTAACAAAGGAGTGTCTACAGGACAACTCTGTGAATGTCCTTGAGTGGCCCAGCCAGAGTCCAGACTTGAACCTGATTGAACATCTCTGGAGAGATCTGAAAATGGCTGTGCACTGATGCTCCCCGTCCAACCTGATGGAGCTTGAGAGGTCCTGCAAAAAATAATGGGAGAAACTGCCCAAACAGGGGTGCCAAGTTTGTAGCATCATACTCAAAAAGACTTGAGGCTGTAATTGGTGCCAAAGGTAGTGAATACTTATGTCCATGTATTCTTTCGTTTTTTATTTTAATACATTTACAAACATTTCAAACAAACTTCTTTGATGTTGTCATTATGGTGTATTGTTTGTAGAATTTTGAGGAATAAGGCTGTAACATAACAAAATGTGGAAAAAGTGAAGCGCTGTGAACACTTTCCGGATGCGCTGTATATCCTGTCTATGCTGTGCATTGGTTGTGTGCTGTCAATTGACACACATAAAATGATGTTATGTGACGTGGTTTTTGAAAAAGTGTCACAATGTGACAATTCTTTTAAAAAGATATAAAAACACTAAGAGGATATTCTTTAGTCTGTGTTTCAGGGGAGAGTTTTGTTGTCACATGATGGCCTGAATGATGTGGCCTAAAGAGCAAAACCTTTTCTTGAAAACTAAAAGTCAAAGCAGGAATATTGACCCAATCACATTTTTTTATTTTGCACCTGAAATGTCATGTATCCCATAAAACATCTTACTGTCGTTTCTCTCTGAAACATCGATTCCAGTCCTGTGCTTAATCTAAGGCACGTGTATGTCTCACATATTCTGTCTCTCTAACACACACACTCACTTTGTCCTCTCCCCTTTTGTCAGTTTGTTCTATTTGTTTTAGATCTTTAGCTTTGGCGTAACCAGATGCTTTACCTCCCTCTAACATCTAAACATGTTTCAGGTTTTCATGCGACCACGAGCTTTGAGCTTGCTTGTTTATATACACAACAGGCTCATATACAGCAGATGCACACAGAGGGTTCGTGTGTCTAACGGATAAGAAACACCTGTGGCTATATAGTCAAATGGTTCTCATAGTATGTTTGGACATGCACGCACACACATGCACGCACACACACACGAAAGGCCACTAAACAGTCTGAAAGTAGTTACATCTTTGTCTCATTTTAAGATTACTTCACAGGGACAGCATGTCACCTCTCTTTAGAAAGGCAGGGCCTTCCTGTTGTTTTGGTCAGCAGCTGTAAGCATGCTTTGACTCACTTCAACCAAGTCAAGCTAACCTTCTGAACTCTGAGCAGCAGGTAAGAACATCCTCAAACACTGTAGCAGATGGCCTAACAGATGGCGCTGATCACAGACAGAGGGTGTGTGGATCTTTGTGGACCTCTGAGGAAAACCAGGTAAAGTGAGAATGTTTTGACACTCACCTCTGCAAGAACAGAATTGTTGTAATTTTTCAAAAATAAAATAAAATTTAACATTTGAAACAGTTATTTGAAGAAATAATATTATACCAAAGTCTACTAGCTAGCTTTGCCTCATGTAACAGTCCTCATCAGTGGACGGAACTGGCTCATTTGTCATCTAACAACTTAATTAAGGAACTTTGGTCATGTGATAATAGGTGGTTGTATTTTGGGGAGAAACTACTCCAAAACCAGTTTTGACTGGGATAGGAGTCAAAAGTCATCAACGGACCGTAATCAATGGACGGACAGAAAAAGATCAAGGACATTGACGTCTGACAAGGGAAACCACCTTTGAAGTTCATAAGAAGTTTCATACTTATGGCACCTTATGGTAAATGAGCCACAACTCTGTTTGCCAATGAAGACCATGAGACAGTTTTGACAGAAAAAGCTTGCAAGTGTACCTTGAGTTAAAACTGTTCTGTCAAACCCATATCTTATTTATATTTATTTATTTTACTTATCTATTTGCCCATATTGTTTGTATCACTCATAATAACATTGTGTCTTGACCTGTCAGACTTCTTTTCAGCGACGTCTTAATGTTCTCAAATCTCAGGAATTTCCTTGCTGCGAGATTTCCTTTAAGGTAAACTCCAGTTGAGATAACTTTCAATGATGCCCTCACAAGTGCGGTAATAAACTGCATATGTTTTCCTCCTCAGTAGTCCAGTATTAAACAGTGAAAGTCATGGCCAAATAACTCTTTCTCCCTCATTCTCTCTCTGTATATCTTTTTCAGTACCAGTTTGTACCATAACTCCAGTTCTCAGTGATTTTGTTATATAATCCTCCCTACAGCTGTTACTCAGTCCAACTCAAGAAACGTCACTGGTATGGCACAAGGTGAATTTCTCAACTGTATATTACCTAAATATTTCAGTTCACTTACACAAGCACATGTATGTGGGATAACTGTACCACTGTATGGGACTTGTGCCTAAGAGTATATGAGATGCCACTTTACAGGAATGAGATAATACTGACAATCCTCCAAAGAGTTGTGACATAACGCCACAGGACAACAACACAGTGGAAGACCCATTCAATACAATAATGTTACCTACTTCGGTCTAACTGTGATGCAACAATCTAATTTATAGTCAGACTAGCTCACCAACCATTTTCATTATCATCCAATAAACCTGTGCTGACATTGCTGAGCCTCTCAGGTGAAAGATATACAAATAGTTATTGAAAAGCAGGTAATACCGACATAACATGTCAGCTTGATGCATTCAGTCTAGTGTAGCTAATAGCTAGCTAATAAATAATATGACAGTAACATTGCAGTGGGAGTCTACCTGAGTTTCCAGTATTTTGTGTGATGCTGTCTCTGGCGTGTCAGTCTCTGTTTTGCCTCGCTCATTATTTCGAGCATGCGCACATGCTTGGGGAGGTAGTGGTTGCAATCTGAGACCTCACTGCTAGAGGCAGCTGAAACTACACATGGCCCTTTAACCAGGGTATAAGGGGTTTTAGCTCTGTAACATCAATCATACTTCAACCATATATGTAGAAATTAGTTCAACACTTACAAAACAAACATACTGTACTCAAAGACTACAGTATGCTCAGAAGCCTGCCCAGCCTCTAAATAAAAAAACGAAACAGAATTGATCGATTGATTGGATGTTGTTGCATGTCTACTATCTTTTAATATATTTATGAGAATTAATACCAAATTATGAATTTTAATAATCAGAAAATATTCATCCATAAATCTCTCGTTTCACAGGGTACCACCGGAGTTTTAATTAACCCAGAGTCTCCAGACCTCTGGGTAGCGTTTTAATAATTATACAATTATTCACTAGTGATCAGTTAGTTAATAATCGCTCAATTATCTTAAATAAATCAGTCAGTCTCATATCGAAGGGGTAATTACTACATTACAGTGAATTTATTAAGTAATTAAGGTGAATATAAAAATGCGGTTAAAATATACATCCAAGAAATAAACAATGGCTAAACAATGAGAATGTGGGTTTCTATTGTGCGGAGGATTTGACTCATATGGAAGTTAATGAACACAAGCTATAAGTTTTAAGAGTTAAAGATAATCTATTAACAACTATGGGACATCACTGACCACAGAACGCAGGCTTTTGGTCTTACTGCATGTCACTTCTCTGCCAGGGAATCTTTTGTCGGCTTACTGAAGAAACTCGCAGTGGGGGCCTTCCCAACCCTGGCTCGGGTCAGAGGTTTGGTCGTCCTTTGTTGCTGCTGGCAGGACCACGTGGCCGGGTCCGACCTCAGTGGGGTTAGCTCGATAAATAAAGCTTAAAAAGAAAAAAACTTGCTCGTTCTTCAATTAAACTAGTGTAACTTAACGGACTGATAACTTTTAACATAACAAAACCAAAGAAAATAAAACGCAAGTAAAGTTGCTGAAACGAGGGAAAGCTGAGGTCGTGGCATTTTGCGTGTGTGGCTTAAAAACGAGAAAGCCTTTGCTGCGCCGGGTCGAAGCTCTTGCCGGGAGAGGGGGCACACTGGGTGCGTGCCGAAGCTCAGTTGGAGAGCCAGGAACAAGCAGAGGACAAGAGGACAAGAGAGCAAGAGAGCGAGACAGCGTGTGTCACTGCTTTTGTCTGTTGGGGCGTGGTTCCCAGAGGGCAGTCCTGTGTTCCCCTGAGGGAGGGCTTGTTTTCGGTTTCCTTAGAGACTGTCTTTTCTTTAACATTTAATATGTCTAATCAAAAAATCTATTTGCGTGTATTGTAATCAAATATCTTCCCACAATCAAACCTTAATTGTCAAATGGTTGTTCCGTTCTTAGTTTTAAGCACTTGGAAAACAATTGTCAGTAGTTAGACCTTAAAAGGTTAGCATTTCATAGGAATCACATCAGATGAGAGGAACTTAACTAGCTTTCTGGATATATTGGCTGATACACGTTCTTAGAGAATATAGGCAAGATACACGACTGGAATCAGATTATGGACAAGATAAATTTCAAAGTGATATTTATACATTAAACGGCATTTCAGACGATGGCCTGTAATACTTATTTTGTCCACTTGGAGGAGCTCGGGTTACATGACGATAGCTTTGTTTCACCCTAAAACAATCTTTGCTCAGGAGCTTTAGTTATTTAGTCAATAGCTTTTTAATTTTAAATTCGAAAATTAATTGGGTATAGGATGACATTTCTTTATCATCATTTCTACAGGAAGTGTCAGAAAGTGTTGTGAACAAAGCATTGATTACAACAAAAATTGAATAAAGGTCAGGGATCCTTGCTGAAAATTAAAACACTGCAAAATTAACTTATTTAGATTCTTTTCAACAACAAATACACCAACATGGTAACATATCAGATGGAGGCAAACGTAATCAAGTAACTAAAAGATTATTTAATTAAACAAGGTAATGCTTTGAGTGTTGAGGAGAGTACTCTTATTTACACGAAGGAGTTCAGGGCAGTGTCTTTGGTGTCCTGGAGTTTCTCACAACTGCGCGTGAAGAGGAGAATATCCTTTGATGTGAGGTAATTAAACAAAGAGCTAGGTCAGTTGCCGTGGTTACGCATGTGGGGGGGCCGTTTAGGGTTTCCTGCCCTCTCTTAAAAAGAGTTCCGATAGGCTGTTCAGGAGAAAGCTAGTCTCTGGTGAGTGTTTCAGGCACCAAGCATTATTTCGCTGCAGCATCAGAGTTGGCCAATTTTACGATCAGACTGCCCAGAAACAGCACTTAGGGAAAGCAACCTTTCACCTTTTCCTTTGGGGTCTCTTCAGCCGTCTGTTGAGAGTTGATGTCTCACCCCCCCTCCTTTTCTCAGAGAGAATTTTGAGTCTCCAAATTATTTAATATAAAATGCACAAATCCACACTGTTTGTTCACAACAATGTCAATCATGCACCTGATAACTAGACCCATGAAATCCAATACATATGAAGCAAAATGCATCCAATTCCACAGAAACTGTCTTAGATGTGGGCACACAAAAAATGTTAATTATTGTGTTGAGCATTTGGCCATCCATAACCACTCACTTAACACTTTTTAGACAAACAACCGCAATCAGCACTTTTTCTGTTTTTGAAGATGATATGACTGAGGTCGTTTCATAAAATGAAATCCTCTGTAGCTGCACTAGTTAAACATTGTATGGTTTTAAGTCCCCTTATGGTTAGAGCCCCTAAATGTTAAAGGGTTAGAGCCCCCTTAAGGTTAGAGTCCCTAAGTGTTAAAGGGTTAAAGTCCCCTTAGGGTTAGAGTCCCTAAGTAACTAAAGGGGGGATAGAGTGGGAGATGGGGAATCAAAGGAGTAAAATAAGCAAAGTTTTTATTTTCTATTTAACTTTTAAACTTTGTTATATTTCCCTGTTGCTTTTATGTTTTATGTAAAGCACTTTGAATTACCTTGTTGTTGAAATGTGCTATACAAATACACTTGGCTTGCCTTGCCTATGTGCCACATGCTGGAGGTTGCTGTGCTCACAGCTGCAGAAGGCATTGTGCAGCAATGTCACAGCAGCTCATTTGTGATACCTGAGGTTTTCTGGGTTTTGCTGGTGAGAGATTTGGTCGGCATGAGCATTAACACAATACACAACAGATTACACATGTACACATACACCCACACACACGGACCCACACCGAGCACATTCTTGCTGGTAGGCACAGCTTGTATGCATGCACAATTGAGTAAAGTGCAGCATGGAGGATGTGGTTTTACTCACTCTGTGTAGAGGAAAACACCTCTGATGTTTGTTATTCACCTCTTCGAGTTTAAACGAAAACAGCAGTTATGCATTACAGTTAGTTTTGGTGCTTCAGCCGTGAAGGTGATAAGTCATTGCTGTGCAAAAAAAGAAGTCAATCCAACAGTTTCACTAAATAGTGAAACAATTTTTTTCTGCTAAATCTGACAGTCAAGTCTGGAAAGTACTATGCTCCTAGTGTGGGTTGTTATCCGAGGTGGTTTACGTCAAAAGAAGTGTTTTGATTTTAAAATGTCTTGAATAGAAGTCCATCTTTAATACAGAAATCATCTCAGATTTGGGGGTATTATTAAGAGTCTACATAAATAAAACAAGGGTTCATAATGTGAGCTATAAAATAATAAATTCTTTGCAGACGACTCATCTCTGCAATCCCCAGTTTGACAGTTACGAAAATATAGAAAATCTACAGAATCAGTTATGAAACAAATCACACCCACCCAAAACTGGTCTCTTTTATCTTAATATGTGATCATGATGCTCTCTGGCAATACAGTTTTTATTTACTGTCACCACAATGCATATGGTCCTCCAAAAATATTTGACTTTGTGCTTGACTTTCAGGGCTGCACTCAAAATATCTTGTATTCCAACTATCCATGAGTCTCTGATCCTACATTTAAAGGATAATTCTACCTTATTACAACTTGAATCTCTCTGTAGTTTTGTCCATCATTTATAATAACATTGTACTCGCTAAATTAACAGCTGAGATCTGGGAACATGGTGACATCACAAAAAAAGTTAGACTAGACAAGAATAACAAACATTCAGATGATCAAACAGGTTTGAAACAAACCAACAGTTTAGGTGTACTTACAGTATTTGGAAGAGAAAATGAAGGTGAACCAAAAATTTACTACCCAAACTGTCTGTTGTAAATATCCATAACAGTTTATGGACCCGCTTCCTTCCTCAACTTTGATCTGGTTAATTGTTAAACTTGTTTCTTTAGGGAAACTTAATTGTTACCTGGAGTTACACAGCATCATAAAGACTAGCCAAATCAGTAATATGTATCAAATATGTATGACTTGTGAGATAGAGGTCTTCACAGGTCTATTCAGAACCGAGCGAACCCGTTAAGACCTCTATCTCACAGGTCTGACTGGGGTAAGGTAGGGTCTGGTTTTACTGCTACACACAGACACAATGCTGTTAAGGGTCTACCCGAGTAGATCCAAATGGATCTGAGCGTTCTCACTCACATCTGATCATGTGTATTGTAAGAGCAGTATAGATCCTTTAAAGTAGACCTATTATGCTTTTCCACATTTTATGACTTATCTACAATGTTATAATGTTGGATGTTCAACATGGCCAAAGCTTCAAATAATGAGGTTAACGTATTTATAAGAAATCCCTGTGAGCAACCACCTGTTCTGAACAGTGTTTTGAACTGCTTTTTCTACCAACAAAGACAAAGCTGGTGCTCTGTCAATTTATGCTATGATTTATGTGCCTGAGCATTATTTCCAAAGCTGTACCTCTAATAAATCCATCTGCTGACCATGACATGTGTTCAGCGATTTTATAATTGATCTGTATAAGCCATATATATGCTTTATGAAAATCATTTGGTAACTATACTTGTCAGCACAGGTATTTTCCCTGATTAATAGGTTAAAATCTGTTAAAAAAGGAGAGAAAGTAGTACTCCGTTTACCCTGTCAGTTCATTAAGTCCATAAAACATTTGTGACAGCAATACCACAGTATAGTACTATAGACTAATAAGCCCCGAATTATTCCAGTACCACATGTCCTGTTTTTACGTAATTATTCATTATTCACTTCGTGAGCTCTTTGCGATACAGATCAGAAGCATTAAAGTGCTGCACAAACGTCTGTCAGTCACCAGAGTTTGATTTCCCCACGTGGGTCCTGATTATGCAGGATGACAATCGCCAAAGCTGTCCAATCAACAAGTGGTTCATGGTTACTTCTCTTGGTTCGTTTGTAAAACTGCAGTGTGAACATGAACCGGACCAGAACTAAAATGCAACAGTGTATAATTTTTTTCACTTGGTCCGGACCAAATGAACCGAACTACAGGTGTGAAAGTGCCAGTATAAGAAAAAAAATATTTTCTGATTTACTTTCTGACCTGTGCAAAGTACATAATATTGTAAATGCACCTTAGATGATCATGCTTCAGCTAGGCACAACCATATTTTGAGGGACTGTATTTCTAATTGTTTTGGACATATATTCGTAGTTGCATTTGCAGATTTGCATATCATGGAAGACTACAACATCTACAACACAGTTGACCACAGAATGTCCCCCAGGTACAGGCAATGAAAACAATTTTTTATTGGAATTACTTTGATGATTGAATGATTTTGTTTGTAGGACATTACTATTCAGCTTTTCTACCCCAGCTGGTTGTTTGCTGATAACACATCATGTTACTGCTGGTGTTGGTGTTCACTCTCTATAAGGTCTGTTTTGGTTGACCACATTTTGGGTTGTGTCTAATTATCTGCAGGTCCCGTCAGATCGGGCATGTCTTTTGTTAAAAGTAATTTATGCACATTGTGGTTGGCTAGGTTTTGTAAGCGTCTGTTTTGGATCAGGGCCAACATTTTGTTACTGACATCCGTGAAGACCTCTACTGTGAGGTCATAAATACATGAGATGCAACTTTAATACACTAACAAGAGTACTTAAATAATCACCGAGAACACACACACACACACACACACACACACACACATGCACGCCATGCTGTCATGGCTATAAATTCAAGATTATATCATTCTTACAGCAATAGAGTTATGACCTTGGAAGTAATAATAAAAAGACACGAGGACATTCTGCTCTGCACTGACTCTCTTTCTCTGTCTTTTTATTCCTCTGTCTCTCTCAAACAAAAACCTGTCTCTGTGCATGTGACTTCAGTCTCTATGTGAGCACAACTGGTTAGTTTCAGGCTGCTTGTTGATTATAACAACTGAGGCTCATTGAGAAGTAAAAATATATTCTAGGGGGCGGCTTAACAGCAGCTTTAGTAAGAGACTAAATAATCTGGGTACTGTAAAATGGAAACATGAAAGGTGTGAGAGCCTCCCACACATCTCAAATAATGAATGTTGCATCTAAAAATGTGTAAGTAATATAGAAATTTCCCACACACTTTTAAAATTATGATTGCACTTGGGGCGGCTGTGGCTCAGAAGGTAGAGCGGATTGGCCGTTAATTGGAAGGTTGGTGGTTCAACCCCCAGCTCCCCCTGGTTGCATGTCGAAATGTCCTTGGGCAAGATACTGAACCCCGAATTGCCCCTGGTGGCTGATCTGCCAGTGTATGAATGTGTGTGAATGTTAGTTTCCGTTTGAGCACTTAGGTTCAGTGTGTGAATGTTAGTTTCTCTTTGAGCACTTAGGCTGTATGACTGGTGAATGCAGACGTAGTGTAAAAGCACTCTGATGGGTCGAAAAGATTATACAGATCTTTTTGTATAATCTATACAAATATGGTTCATTTACATTTACTTCAATATAAAGTAATATATATGATATAAACAAAAGCTGGAGTGCAGCAGTAGTTGTCTGATAACAGACTCAGTATGTTAATGACTGGAACCGGAATACTAGAAGCTACTAGAAACGACTGGAAATTGCTGTCAGTGGATGTTACTTTGCTCTTTATAGTAGTGTTTGCCTCAAGAAAGAAGAAGGAGTAAACATGCAACCTGAAATAAACAGTTTACTCTAGTGACAAAAATAAAAAAAAACAATGGTCAAAAGAAAAACAGCAGTGGTAAAGATATATAAGACTGAATCCTACCATTTATCATAATATTACGATTTACCATAAAAACCTTGTCTTTCAAACTTCAAACAGAAGAACTGGTTAGAAGTCTGATTAGGAGAGAACTTCACATGCCAGCTGTTCATATTTGGTAGTGCATATTCAGCAATCTGGCAGATCGGCAGCACAGACGGAAACTGCCTTAAGAGTCTGAAGTGTCATTCTGCCTTGATTAATCTCATCCAACATGCCATTTAACGTCATTATAACTTAATTAATTGGGTCTCAAAGTCTCTCACACACTACTACTACATGTAATATTACTCAGTCAATGAAGAAAATTAAAGAGGTGGTATTATGCTCATTTTCAGGTTCAAAATCTTAATTAGGGGTTGTACCAGAACAGGTTTACATGGTTTAATTTTCAAAAAACACCATATTTTTCTCATACTGCTCATTGCTGCAGCTCCTCTTTTCACCCTATGTGCTGTACGCTCCACTCTTGAGCAGATGGTATAAGTTACACAACCACACAACGTCAAATCACCATATTTCAACTCAGTTTTACATAAAAATTGGCCAAACAATTTGAACGTTTGCTCAGTAGCTTTCACATCGGGTGTAACGTTAGCATTATAGCTATAACTCTAGCTGTGTTAGCCAACGTTTACAACAACTCCGCACTTGAACAGTCTGAAGTTACATTGCCGTGTTTATTTTAAATATAATTCACAACCAATAAAGCATACTTACAGGTTGTGATTGTGAATTTCCAGGCCCAAACAGAGTCGGAGTTGCATTGTCTTTTAGGACTAAACTGTTGCCGGTGTTCTGACGATCTGCGCTGCCTTGCTGAAAAATGCTACCATAGATAGCAGCATAGATAGACTCGACTCTACTCGACTCTACTCGACTCTACTCGACTCTACTCGACCCTGCTCCATTTTCCATTGCAGATAGTACCCAGAGATAGTACGTAGCTTGTCGTCATAGCAACGCCACACAACTGTTGTGACGTAATGTTCAATGCGACACACACACCAGCGATCCACACAGCTTTCTCTTTTTAAAGTTAAAACGTTTCAACATTCCTCAGAATGTAAAGACAGATAAGCTGTATGAAAACCTTCCAGCTGTGTTTTCCTCTGCCGTTGCTGCTGCAGCGGTCTGTGTGACGGCGGGAGCAGAGGGCTCTGTGAGCGGGCGGCTGGCCGGCCTCACACGCTCCTCCTGCGGGTCGGTGCAGGCTTCCCCTGCAGCCACTTGCAGAGCTCCTTAACTCCAAAAATATTCAAGCGCATTTTTGTTCCGCCATCACTTCTCGTAAAACTGTCAATATTTGAAATCTACACAGCTGATTTCTCCCCTCAAAACTTCTTCATACGAAAACTGTAAAACTTTCTGTTGCTGGCCTCTGTCCGCAGCAATGATGATGCAGTGAATAGTGAATATTCTCTCTGACTAATCAGCCGTCTGTCGTGTTTTCACGTTACATTTTAGTATCCCTCAGCTCGCTTGGAACCTCACAGAGGTGAAGTCATATGAAAAAAAGTACCTGGAAGCAGGTACAGATACAATATTTCTACAATGTTTTCATTCTTCAGCTAAAGGTGAAAAGTAACACCTTTCTTCTGGCTTTGTGAAAACAGACTTCATTTTCACTCTTTGTCTTGTTTCCTCTCATGTTTTCCTTAGTTGCCTGTCAACAGTAGGTGTAACAAAAACAGAGGTAGATCACACTGTGTGTGAAAACTTGCTCAAGGAATATGCATGTGTTTTCACACATCCCAGTATAGCTTCCATTATGACTTGTGCATTGGGTTGATATGGATTAATTTATGTAGCTCACTTGCTAGACACAAGTGGTATTTGATGATTCTACAAATCCAGCGATTATGTTTCATGACATTTTTGACCATTAAATACAAATGTTTTGCTGGTTATTAATTTATGCGATATCAGTGCATGTAACAAACAGAATGGTTAAGATTAGCTGGTGCACATGGAGCATTTAGCAGCTAAAGAGCCAGCTATTTTTCTCAACTTGTTGTGAATGGATATATTACAGATATAGATAAATATTTGATTTGTCACATGGACAGAAACATGTCTCCAAATGAATGCTTATGTTGATTTGTGTGTGTTGGATGTGAAGTTATAACATGTCAGTGTTGTGTTTACAGCTTTTTCTGCTGCATTCAGGTGGAAAGAAAAAATGCAACTAAAACTACAACTAACTGTGGTTAATTGTTGAACTCTAGGGAACTAAACTCCCAACTCCAGCATGAAACTCAGACCCGCTATGTTCCCATTTACCCCCCACCTCTATGCCTTTATTTTTACCACATTAGGAGTACTCCACTACGTATTGGCACTGAATGTAGGGACTGGATATAAATAGTGTGCTGCAGAATTCATTCTCATATTAATGTTAATTCCTGGGGCGACTAGGTTGATAAATGCACTGAAATTAATGTTTCATCTAAGGTCAGTGTTGTTGTACAAGACTGTCCTTAGCAGAAAACCGATGTGTATGACGCTGTGGCATCCTACTTCCTACCATCAATTAACATTGAATTTTCGGTTGCTAAACTTAACCATAGCTTAACCATAGAGGTGCCAAATCAGAAAATACTCATATTATGTAATGGTTATATGGTTTGTTTTAGAAAGCACTCTTAGACTATGTTACTCTCCTGATAGGAGCACTAGATCAGAAAACAAATGACCTGTTTTGTCATTTAAGCATGAGGACTGAACATGAATTTATTTCCTAGGGAGACAGGGTTGACTCAAAAAATGATAAACTTGTTTAAGGTTTTTGTTGTAATGCTATAATCTATCAACATTAACTATGAGTCCTGAAAGTCATGAGTCTTCCTTGCAAAGTTGCAGTTCCTAAAGTTGTTTGAATTGAATCATATCGAGTTTGCAGCTAATTAAAGTTAAGTTGTGATCCTGAGGCTGCAGTGCTCATCAGATGTCTTACTCTGTGTGTTATTTTACCAACAATAAGACAGACATGCTTCTGCTGAGAAGCTTCTGCTGGGGCTGGCAGGCAGTATACATACAGTAAACACATATACACACCTACACACACAGTTTCTGAGCCTAGTTTTAATTGTTCTAGGAGGACCCAAAGAGTTGGAGAGAAGCAAAATAGAGTGTACAGAGGATTGTTAGAAGAGTAGATTATAAGGTTGAGTTGAAATTTTCTGGAGCTGAACCTCAGTTAGAGGCATTTGGGTAAACTCTAACATCCTAGACAATCTCTCTCCCTCTTTCTCTCCTTCTCTCACACTCTTTCTTTTCTCTATCTCTTTCTGAAGATGCCAAAGCCACAGGATTGCTGTTGGGATGGCCTGCCAGAAACCCAGTCTCCCGTTTTATTGAGGGACAAGACTTACAGAGTGAATGCTTACAATGCAGGCCTGACTTAATGGCAAAGAGAAGAGAGTGTAGAGAAAAGAAAGGAGAAGAGGACAAGGGATAGAAAGATGGAGAGTCAAAATGGGGAGTTATCAAATAGACACAGATTAATATAGAGAAAAACAGAGATTACTAGAACCACAGGATTTTCATAACCAACTCTTAACCACAAACTCACATGTCACATGTCTCCTTAAACTGTGCCAGCTGTCCAAATAGTCTGTTCTGGCAGCAAAACAGGTTCTCCACTGTACTACTACTTTGAACTCCCTGTTGTACCAACAATTCCCTTACTGGTCTTTGGCATTTTCAGACTTGGAATACCAAGGTTTCCCAAACCACACATTACTGAAGCATTCCTGTTCAAGGTTCTTCAGCCATGGCCTTTTTGAGGGTCATTCATGCCATCATTTATGACATTGGAATTTAGCATATTTTTCTGTAAGGGAGTATTTCTGCAGACAGTTTTACAGGAACTAAGGCACACTCACTTAATCAAAGTCCCAATTTAAAGAAGCTACTGGTCAACAGAGTACTTTAATCAACCTACGTCAGGCAGTGATTGATCCTTTGTCAAAAAGGCTGTCCTGTGGTCAGTGACCTGCAAACAGCTCACCTAGAGAAAATCCTGGAATGAAAAGTTTGTCTTTGTTTCCAATGTTTTATTTCTAAGCAAGTAGCTTCATAACTAATTAAAAATTGCCTGAATAAATCGGTTGAGAGACTGAACTTTGTATAATTAAATAACATCTCCCCGACAGCAGAAAGGCCGTCAACCTGGCTCAAGTAGCCAGGTTGGGAGGCAGCCGGAGAAACAGCGCCAGAACAAAGCTGCAGGTTCGGATGGTATCAGCCCCAGAATCCTGAAGGCCTGCGCAGACCAGCTATGTGGAATTTTACAACACCTCTTCAACCTCAGCCTAAGCCTGTGGAAGGTCCCATTCCTGTGGAAAACATCCTGCCTTGTTCCAAAAAAACATCATGAAAGTTAGAGGTGCTCCGATCAGGATTTTTTCGGGTGCGATCACAGATTGCTGAAAGCAGTATCGGCCGATACCGATCACCGGGTCTATTCGGAGCCTTTTATTTATCATGTAGCATTATACAGTATACTGTATATTGATTTCATTGGTCCTAAAAACAATGTATTAAGTGTTAAAGTTAACAGCTGATAAAGTATCATGAAATGACCACTGTTCATTTTATAGCCAGGAAACATGGGCAACAAATTCCACTCAATCTGTGTTAGAGACTTAAACCATAGCAGCCTTTGCCTGGTTACTGTGAACATCTTATAGCTTACCAAATATAGCTTTACTGTGGAATAAACTACAAAAACTGAACAAACAGCATCTTTATAAATTTACTACAACCATAAAAACTGCAACAAAAAAGGCTGTAGCCAAAATATTTAGGAGATAAAGGAGCACAGGCATCATGAGTCGATGATAAACTCTGAAGTAGCTGCTTTTTGTTCTGGAAAGC
>NC_060154.1:33551705-33555492 GCF_021292245.1 Micropterus dolomieu | reverse complement strand
ACAGCTTTCTCTTTTTAAAGTTAAAACGTTTCAACATTCCTCAGAATGTAAAGACAGATAAGCGGTATGAAAACCTTCCAGCTGTGTTTTCCTCTGCCGTTGCTGCTGCAGCGGTCTGTGTGACGGCGGGAGCAGAGGGCTCTGTGAGCGGGCGGCTGGCCGGCCTCACACACTCCTCCTGCGGGTCGGTGCAGGCTTCCCCTGCAGCCACTTGCAGAGCTCCTCAACTCCAAAAATATTCAAGCGCATTTTTGTTCCGCCATCACTTCTCGTAAAACTGTCAATATTTGAAATCTACACAGCTGATTTCTCACCTCAAAACTGAAAAAGAAGTGGATTTAATGATGAAATTCCATACAAAAACTGTAAAATCTAAAGGGTTAGGGTTAGGTAGGCTACTGTGGTAGCTGGTACTGTGCAGTGGAAAAGGGGCTATTGTGTAGTTTTCAGTATGGTAGGGCACATACGTGTTGATGTGAATCTGTTTGACTCATTTGGGGTTTTTTGCAACACAACTAAAAGAACGATTGTGACTGCTTCATGGAGACACACACAAGGACCATCCTGGAAAAACACTGACTTTCAACTTAAAGGTCCAGCTGACACTCAGTCACAGATAATCTTTGTCTAAATGAACCTTTTTCTTTGTAAAGGTGGTGTGATGTGTCCTGTGTGTGTGTGTGTGTGATATGTAGCTCACTCACTCTGCCATACACACTCCACATAGATACAGAACATGTACATTGACACTGTACAGATTATGTAAAAATAAGTATATATAGAGAAGCGAGAGCACCATATGTAACAGTGGAAAGTTGTTGTGGAAGTTAATGTCACAGGGTGGGGTTGTTTAATTTTTCTTTTTGTCAGTCTCGTCACAGTGTTAAATTTCCTCACGTTGATAGAGGTCTGCAAGTGGCAATTTAAACTCATCTCCAGTCAGTCTGTGGACCACACAATTTCCCCTGCCATCATCCATTCAAGTACCAGAAAATGTTTTAAGCCCCAATATCTGTAACTGTAGGTATGAATCATACTCCAAAAAGAAGGATTTGTTGAGAGGAAAGGTTTTCTTAAGGTCTGGGCAAACCAGATATTTACAGAGAAAGATGAATTCATGCGTCATTGAGATTGTGCAGCAAACATTCTAAGCCACGGGACAGCTTCCTCCCCATTGGACATTATGACCACCTGAGATCAACCAGCCCTTTGCTTAGAATCAAACCAGCTGCAAGAAAACCATCGGCCTACTGGGAATCAGAACAGGGCTGACACTGTTTCATAGGTGATGTTTTGTAGACCCCAACCCAGTAATATCCCAAAACATTTTGTGAAGAGCTGAAACTCTGTTAACTCTAATAAGTATTAAATGTTGACATAAATGGCATTTTTAGACAGTTAAATGATAGTGTTGGAGTAATTCACACAGGAATTTAGCTTTCTGATGCCTAACTATATGTAAACTGCTCCCATAGTCCTCTACGCAGACCACAGACATGATCAGTGTGATTTCCTCTTCTGTTTTTTTTACATGCCCAAGTTGATTACCAGTTGCTAGATGTAGGCAAGTGAAATGTTGACTATGTTAACAGGGTTTAGGCAGTTCAGACAGGTGAAATAAAGTTCTCAAGTTTTGGGAAATGTACTTAAGGCAGAACTAGTTAAAAGTGTCATCTGAACTTGTCTAAATGCAAAAGTGTTTTACTTGTTCTGAATGGCCACACTCGACAGCTTCGTATGGAGGGGCAGGATCAGATGAATTGTACAAACACACACTGACATTTTCAAAAGAATGAAAAATGAGAGCTTATATTCAGTTCCTGCCTATTTTTCACCTCACCTACTTAGTAACCCACATCTGGCAAACAACTGCCGAAAGGAGACGTGATTGTCAGTTTGGGAAAGTTATAAAAGTGGTCAGACACAGGCCCAGGTTTCAGAAAGGCGTGGGGTAAAACAGTGTCGGACACTGTTCAACGATCAGACAAGCTGATACCTTTGCCCAGTCACTCCAGTTTCTATCTGCGCATCCAGTAAAAATACAGCTGGTTTAGCGTGTTTGGCCTAGCTTAGCACAAAGCAGAGCTTTGTGAAAACTGCTACATTGCACCTTCTGATAACTCCTCAGCGGTTTTATTTACAGGTTGCACCTTACGTCACACACGTAGAGCAGCAGTTTATAATTGAACTGTTAATCGATCACAGTTGGGCACATGACTGCACGCAAGAGCAAGTTTTGTCTTGGTAGTGGTGTTGCCAACTCCATTCACCCTTGGATCAACTGGTTACTAGTTTACTAATGCACAAGATTTGTTTGGGTACCAGGGTCCAATTTGCATCCCATCCTCTAACTGAGACCCAGAATGTGACATCCTGTCCCACCTGCAGCAATCAACACGCTAGGTTGCTATGGCAGTTTTAATTCTTAAAATGTTTTCCCATTCTGATTATCAGAACATTTTTGGCATGAGGGTGAACTCACATGTTCTGACAGCCAATCATTTCTTCAATATAAGACAAAAACTTCCCTTATTTGACAACTGACTTCTAGGTGATGAATACAGCCAAATGTTTGCATTTTATTTCCTGTAAAACCACTTAGTGAGAAGCCTTGACATAACCAGGCCATGTTGAAATACTACGGCAGTGTGTATGTGGTGTGTCTGTGAGAGTGTCTTTGTTTTCTGCAAGAGATGGCTGTAGACAGACCTGGAAAATCAACCTTTTAGCATGTAGACATAGGGTCTTCACTCTCTTCAACTTGGATTTACTAAAATATGAGAATATACAAGGACAACCAACTGACTGTACTGAAACTAAGTGTATTTAGCTTTAAAAAACCCACTATGAAAAAGATGAAGCTCTTTTTAATGCGTTTTTCTACTCAGTTCCTACTAATGATGAGTTGGTAGTCGTGTTGATGCTGTTTGAGGAACGTGACGATGAAGAGAAGGTGTGAGCCGGCTGCTGTGAAACTGCTCCTCCCCTCAGTGTCAATCCTCCAGGTTTTTCAGTTGTATTTTAATGTCCACTGTCACTCATACTCTGGAAGTGTAACGGACGTTGGCTTAATAAATGATTCATATGTCAAAGAAACACGGGATGCTCTTTTACTTTCAACTGTGCCGCTGTGCGCGCGGACACAAGAACAAATGAAACGCTACATTTAATAAATGGAACATACGTAGAAGTGATGAAATGTGTCCCATCTCATTACAAAGCTAAATGATGGATGTTCTACCGTAACTGGAATTCTGATAGAAACTAAATGTCAGTGTCTATGAGAACTTATGAAGCCACTCCTCCAGCTTCAGCCACTCTCTGCTGTCCATCCGTATGCTCAGTACGTACGTACACTCAGATACTTCCATGTTCACCATTCAGAGGTAGTGAACATCAGATGGACAGTGGAGGAGTGACTCATGCTTCCAGTGTGGTTTCTATGATGTTCTGAGGGTTTTCTTGAACAGTGAAAAGTTGTCGCTGGAACCTTTGGAACTCTCTGAACTGAACTAAACGTACCACAGTCACTCTTCTCTTACAAGAAAACGACCAATTATGCATCAAGAGCTTTTTCCAGCCACTGCTCACTCCTACAGGGAGTGCTTTCTACTTCTATAGATGTTGCTCTAGCTTTGTTCACATGTTGCTGATGTGGTCAGCCATCGAGTCGGTGGATTTCCATCCTTCCACCAGTAGAACACAGAATGGACGGAGCCTCTTCAGTGCAGTGCTCCACGTGTCGGAGTCTCGATCCCCTGGGTTTTTCCTGAGGTCAAGGGTCAAT
>NC_060154.1:33534534-33551685 GCF_021292245.1 Micropterus dolomieu | reverse complement strand
ACAAAAAAGGCTGTAGCCAAAATATTTAGGAGATAAAGGAGCACAGGCATCATGAGTCGATGATAAACTCTGAAGTAGCTGCTTTTTGTTCTGGAAAGCTCAGGCAGGTTCTGTGGGCTTTAGGGGGGAGAGAGAGGAGTGGAGAGAGGGAGAAGGGCTACAGAGAGGAGTCAAAACTGTCATCAGTGAGATTTGAAAATAAGGAAAATTTAAATAAATAAAAATAGGCTTCTATGTAAATTCCATATTATACAGTCAATTGTTAATATTACATAGGCTACTATATTCATTATAATTTCATATGGTTCGCCATTAGTAGGCTATAGGCCTTATATTATTTCAGTGGATTGTTTTCATTTTTTATCCTTGTGCAAGAAGCACAGTCTACGTATTTTACATGCTGCCACCGACTTTACCAGACAGAGAGTGACAAACAAGGTTTTTATTTGATTTCATAAAGGTTAAAAATACGGGAGATTTCCGGGGAAACATTTAATGGGTGGATACCGCGTGAGAACGGAAAAATACGGGAGAATCTCGGGGAAAACGGTAGGGTTGGCATGAGAGGAGTAGAGAGAGGAGTGGGGTAATGTGAGGCTACATCCACACTGCTACGTTTTTAAAACAGATTTATAACGAAAACAATCTTCTCCGTCCACAGCAGCGTTTCAGCTTCGTATCAGAGTTGATCTCTGTCCATATTAGAACGACTGAAAACACACATCTAGTGGCTGTCTATGAAGATTCTCAGTCATCCAGGTCATAGTTATCCAACGAAGGTTAAAATCAAGGGCAACTGGACTTGGTTGAAGATACTGGAAGACGTTTCGTCCCTCATCCAAAGGACTTCTTCAGTTCTGACTGACTGGCAGGGAAACTCAGCTATTTAACCTCAGTGGGGTCGTTGGCCCGGGTCATCGATACCGCTGGTTCGTTAGTGTTTCTTGTTGCTGTGACGACAGTCGTTACAGTCGTTAAGACTACCTGTGGCCAAGACTGGACGACCATCGTTGGTATCTTCACCTGAGGCCAATAGGTTACGTTTGTTGAGTTTCCTGGGAAGTGATGAAAGGACAGTATTGTAAGTGGGGGATAAGTGGTGGCGTAGACCCCCTCCCCTGTTCAATGACGGCTTCTCAACCCTGGTGTAGATGCTTCCTTGACACCTCTTTCAAACCATCAATCTTCTCTGTCTAAAATGTGCACCTGGTGGTCCTCAAACGAGTGTCCTCTGGCCTTCAGATGTAAGTAGACTGCAGAGTCTTGACCTGAGGAGTTGGCCCTTCTGTGTTGAGCCATGCGTTTGTGTAGTGGTTGTTTAGTCTCCCCAATATACACATCTAGTGGCTGTTCAGGTAGCCTACACTGGGCATGCGCGTGCCAGTGTAAACAAGAAGCAGATGGTCTACTCCGCAGTAGCAGACGTTTAGCGAAAGAAGAAAGTAATAGAGACAAAGAACCACACCATGCTTTTTTCTTTTTTTTTCACTGAAAGTAACGGAAAACAGACTGGGAGTTGTCGCAAAGTAAAAGTACAGTGACATGCACAGTAGACTAGGCTAACTGTTCAGTGTTATTTACACAGTACTTACTGTATATTTTAATAAAAATACCAAAACTAAAACTCTGTAAGTAGCATCATGTTTTTGCTTTGCTTGACTGATAAGACCGACTCACAAAGCCAAATGTGAGTGTGTGTCATCGTTTTATAAAGTCCTCTGTTTTGTCCATCGGGTCAGCAGCGTTTTCTTCTGATTCACCGTTTTAAATTGGACGGGAAGTGGAAACGTAGGAAAAGGTCTCCGTTTTTGTAACAAAAACAGAGAGAGAGATGCAGTCAGCTGATTGAGTGGCACCGCTCTTTGCATCAGGAAACTCACACTGAAGGATCAGTCTCTCTCTGCCTGATGCGCTGTGTCTATTAAACTCCGGTTGCCTCAGGTGACCACTTTCACTGACCCACTGCAGTTTGCCTACTGCCCTGAGGTTGGTGTGGAGGATTCTATCATCTACCTGCTTCAGCTCACTCACTCACACCTGGATAAAGCTGGCAGCCTTGAGAGAATCATGTTCTTTGATTTTTCCAGTGCTTTTAACACAATGTAGCCTATACTGCTGCGGTAGAAGCTCCAGAAGTTGCAGGCGGACACCAACTTCCTGGATTGGTGACTACCTGACAGACAGACTACAGCTTGTGCGGGATAGCATGTCTGAACAGGTGGTCAGCAGCACAGGAGCACCACAGAGGACTGCACTCTCACCATTTCTCTTCGCGCTGTACACCTCGGACTTCCAGCACAACTCAGAGTCCTGTCATTACAGAAATATCAGAGAATCGGATGATTCTGCAGTTGTTGGGTGTATCAGCGGTGGAGATCTTGTTGACCGCTTTGTGTTGTGGGGTGGGAGCAACCACATCCTCCTAAACGTGGCCAAGATGAAGGAGATAGTGGTGGAGGTCCACGACAACACTGAACACCATTCACCCTCTGGGAGAGGAAATGGAGGTGGTGGAGAATTACAAATACCTGGGTGTACACCTTGACAACAGACTAGACTGGAAATACAACAATGAGGCCGTCTTCAAGAAGGGCCAGAGCAGACTCTACTTCTTGAGGAAGCTTAGGTCCCTTAATGTATGAAGGAAGATGTTGTATATGTTGTATATATATCAGTCTGTTGTCGAAAGTGCAATTTTCTTTGCAACCATCTGCTGGAGCAGCAGCATCACAGCCAGTGACAGCAAGACTGAACGAGCTAATTAAGAAGGCTGGCTCTGTGCTGGGGTCTGTTCTTGAGCTCCTGGAGTTGGTTGTGGAGAGAAGAATGTTCCACAAACTGTTTAACATCATGGACAACAGCAGTTGAGTGTATTCAGTACTCAAGAGATGTGATATACTGATAGGCGGTTATCTGGTATTGTTTTAAAGGCAGGCAGGGTTGGAACCAGAGCCTTAATATGGTTTTCTTTGCTATGGTGAGTCCTGACAAGAACAGTCTACGCTGGTTGAGAGTAAGGGATAACTGTGAGTTGTCGTTCAAAAGGCAAAGGCAAGGATTGGGTAGGATGTTCCGAGAAGCATTGAGATTGTAGAAAGTACATCATCCCAGAAGCACCTAATTACTTCTAAAACATGTGCATTGTAGTACCAAGCACCTGTTCTTGGCAGTGTGTGCATCTTGGGCTTGAGAGTTTCATCTTAAAACACTTCAAAAGGGTAGATTTGCCCTATGCATTAGTTTGAAGCATATGAGTCGATGGGCAAGGTTTATGGAGGCGCTAACTACATTTCCTCACACAGTGTACCACGATGTCCTAACCCAAGATCCATTTCCCACACTCTTTTTACTCATAGTTCTTTACAGTGATGCTGTAGTAAGGAATCATAGATGCGAGTCACAGTTCCCCTAGAATTCTGAGTCAACCCATCAATTTTTTATGTCTTGAAATGTGCGCAATGCAGTATCGTCAAACATGCCACAGAAGGCAAATACTCCTTTGCGAGCCCATGGGGGAAATACAAATGGTTTCCCACCTGACGTAAGACATAACGTAAGAATTATTCCACAAAGGAGAGGTCTTGTAAAAGACACCCGTCACACTAAGCATCTTTCCTGTTTTCCTTCAAACACAATGATATTCCTGTAGCGCAGCTGTCTTCTAAACGATGTGGTTTTATGTGTGGTGCCTCTATCGCCTACCATGGAACCTGTGAGTCACTATGTCTCCATACCTGCAGTGGTCTAATTTGGAATGCATAAAAGTAAAAATTCAGATTTGCCAGCCCTCGTGTAAGCTTACTTCTTTGTAGAGTTGTGAGTTTAATTCTCACATGCTTTCCTCCCCAAATAAACGATATTAGAGAGTGCATTTCAGAGATATATTTGGGTGGAGGAGTAAGAGGAATCATAAAGAACAAAAAGTTGACAAGATATTCATTCTGCCTTGCATAGAGACTTGAAGCCAGCTCCACCTCTTTAGATCCTCCATTATCTTCCTTTTGACATGAATTATCTAGTGAAAGTTGGGGTAGATTTCTATACCAAGATAGGTGAAGGAGCTACATACAGGGATGCCGGCGGGTTCTGCTAGGTTCAGGGGGAGAAGAGCCGACTTGGTCGAGTTTATCCAATATCCTGCCATATTGCGAATGTAACCAAACAGGATCAAAACATAAGGCAAGGAGTCCTGAATATTAGAAGGAAAAAGAAGACAGTCATCCGCATAAAGCGAAAGATAGTGTCTAGACTGGTCTACGGTTATGGGGAATATTACGCCGCTTTCTCTAATGGCCTGTGCCAGTGGTGCCGCAAGACTACTGGCAATATCAATAATATGTAGAAGTCGCCTGAGATTATCAGAGGCAATGCTTCCTTTTAGAAACACTGTTTGATCAAAATGTATAAGCTTACCCACTACCTTTTCCATACGAGCGGCCAGCACCTTAGAGGAAATTTTCTCCACCTATGTACTCTCAGGTGATTAACAATTGGTGTTACAGTACAGGTCACAGGGGCGAGATCAGATATTAAAATGGGGAGCATATCAATGTAGCTAATATTGAGGGGCTCACAAATATATAATCAGTCCTGGCGGAAGTTCCATGGCGGCCTGAGTGTAACAAGTAAGCCTTCACTTTATCATTGCGAAGGCAATAGAGCAGGGGCAGTTTGTTCATTAGGGCAATTGAGCAACAAAGACCACCTCCTGCTCAAATAGCCTGCTTGGACTGCAGTTCAGGGCAGCTGTCGGACCCGATTAGCTTGCCACGGTGCCACGTGCCTCAGAACTTGTTGTGATTACCTTGTAGTGTTTGTTGCTTAGCCTTGATAGACGTGTTGTATGTGGCCTTGTTACAAACTGTGCAGAGGTGTGAAAGTGGGCCAGGGATTGAGCTCCAAAAACTGATACCACTCCTGCACTCAGTAGTTTTGTTTCTGTTTAGTTAGAATAGGTTCAGGGGAGCTGTGCGCTTTGTGTTTTGGTTTCGCAAAGTATTTTAGTTAGAGAGGTTTTGGTTTACCATTTAATTTTTCCTGTAGTTAGAATAGTAATCCTGCTTTTGAGGACCTCTTTTTGTTATATTCCTTTGTTGATTTCCACAGCATTGGCTCATTTCCTCTTGTGAACTCTGCTTGCCTTATTTTAAAAAAAAAATCTTTTCAAATACCAATTAAATCTGGTTCAACTTTATGTACTTATACCCCTAGCACTATGGGACATAACAGCTACGCGTCTGACACCTGAAAACGACTCAGCAGTCCTCCAGCTTGTTGCTCTCACTACAATCAGCTGCTGTTTCAACAAAATGTATATTCAGGCTGTAAATTCAACCGTGGTGTTATGTCGGGAGATGCAGTGACTGAACCAGCGGCAAGTAAGACATAGTATAAATAATACATTTGTTAAGCTATGAGGACAGGAAAAGTCTGCTAGCTGCTAGGCTAATTTATGCAGTGTGAAATTCCATATAAGCTAATAATTGTGAAAATTAAAAACTTTAATAAAAAAAAAATCTTGATAGTTATTACTAAGCCAAATTTTATGCTTATGTTAAATGTGATTGTTATTAAGGCGTGTTTTATGTGTGGTAGTGGACTCGATTTAAAGTTAACTTTATTGCACTTAACCAGTTGGCTAACCATTGCACCAGAGATCCACTAAATTTAGATCTGACAGGAATGATCTTAGAGATAGTGATAGATGAGGGTGGAATTGGGTGAAGGGTGCCGCTGGATCTGCCCCACTCAGGACATAGTAGTGCAATAAAGTGACCTGCTATTATAAATCCTCATTAATGCAGGCTAACAGAATCTTTGCTAAATGAATTGAGAGTAATGAATAAACAAATATACTGTTATTATCCTTGCCTTTCTCCAAAACCACAGACTGTAATTTTCTTTCTACAATAATCAGCACACAAGTGAGCTATGACTGTGTAGTGCTTGTTTTGGAATCGCTGCACATCTTTCTCCGTTAGATGCGTTTCTTGAATAAATGTGATAGATAGTCCAAAAGTCATATTGACCAAGCAACAGAATTCAGAGACTGTTGTGCCCACATCGTTACAGATACCTGCCCCATCCATGTTCCGAGCTGCCAGCGCAAGACTCTGGCAAGATGAGAGGAGGTGGACTCCGTGCTTGGTGCACAAATGCAGTCAAGATGGACTCTGTTTCCCAAATGTCAGACTGTTTATTGTGAAGATGAAACTTTCATATTATCATCTGGTTGCTGCTGTTTACATTCACCCCGTGCAAATTCAAAAATGCACTGTGGAATGTTATTATATTATATGTGTATGTATATATGTATATAAATAACTGTATTGTTTTATTTTATTTTATATGTTACCATAGTTTAATATAGGCCTACACTTAATTAGATGTTGTGTGTGTAGCATGAAGGAACTACAAATTTTGTTTCGTTATGCAGCCTTGTGCCGTATAATGACAAATAAACAACCTTGTACCTTGTATTCTCTTGCGACAGAGAAATTCTAGACAGCAAGTGCGCAAGTTTAGACCAAACACTCTAGCTGAGAATATTTAGGTTGGCCATTTAGATTAGAATTAGAATTAGAAATTAGAATTAGAATATTTGGGACACAGCTGCCGTTTCAACTTTGCTTTAAACATCCTGATAGAGTTGTTGCTCCTCACATTATCAGGCAGGGTGTTCCACTGGTTTGTGGCTTTTACAGAAAAAGCAGATTGGCCAAATGCAGTACGATGGAATGGTATGCCCCAATCTCGAAGAGAGGAGATTCTGGAAGACCTAATTGATTTTACTGAGCTAGTAAACACAAAATCATGTAATACAGTAAGACGTGTGAAAGGATCATACCATGCATAAATATCCTATCAAATGATAGACATATGTCTAATATGTATGAATTTTACTTAATTGTACTTAATGGTTTTTACCATATATTTATGTTTCTTAAAATTCAAATTTGGATCCAAAGTCATACCAAGATATTTCAAATCAGTGACTATGTCAATCCTTTCACCATTAACAAAAATATCAGTGGGAGTAGGTTGTGCCAAGAAATTAGAAAAATACATACCTTTTATCTTATTTACATTTAAACTAAGACATGATTGATCAAGCCACTGTGAGATCTTTTTCAATGCACTTGTTCAGCTGTTTTTGCATGTGTCATCTGCATACATTTGCAGGTCTACATCCTGACACTGTTCGGCAAGGTCATGATTTATAAACTGAACAATAACTGACCTAGAACTGACCCTTGTGGAACACCCGTTGTGCACTTCATGTAAGTGGACAGTGAATCACAAACATTAACACATAGCATCCTGTTAGATAAATATGAAGACATCCATACCAGTGTTCTAGATGAATAATGAAAATTTTAATTTGCTCTATCAAGTGCAAGGTAGCAGTTTCAGTTGACTGCATACAATGTAGACCAAACTTGCTCGTATTTAGAAACGATGTTTGTTGCTCATTTACAACTTTCTCTTCAATTTTGGAAAGTACTGGCAGTATGCCTATAGGTCTATAGTTCCTGGCATCATGGCGGTCTTCAGATTTAAAAACAGGTGTAACAATGTCACATTTCCAGTCATCATGAAAGACACTATGTCTGAAAGATAAGTTTATCAAATGGGTGATAGGGGGAGTTAAAATATCTTTGCAAGATTTAACAAACACGGTATCGAATTGGGAAGCATCCTTACTTTTGGAACTTTTTAATGAGCTAATGATTTTGTTTACTTGTAACTCATTATTCTCTACCAATTTGAAAACCTGCTCCGTAGCATCTGTAGGTATAACATTCAGTTCCCGTTTAGAAAATCTCATTCACAGATTCACCAAAAAATATTAACAGATGGTGATCATCAATTAACTTTACCTGCACATTAAGTTTAAAATCTCCTGCAAACTTCAGGTCCTTCTTAGTGATATTACTGATATTTTTGGTTTTCCTAGACCACTTTATTATTGCCTCTTGCCTCATTCAAAATATTGACATAAAAATTTGATTTAGCTAATCTTAGCTCTTGGCAGTGTTGGGCAAGTGTTACGGGTACCGGGCAGCGGCACCCATAAGCAGCTGAAATACAGGAAAAAGGGTGAGACAGAGAGAGACGTGGTGTTTCCTCGCTGAAATCTCCGCAGTTATTTATTGATTTACATTTCCTTTATACTATCAGAATTGTCATTTGCTTCAATTTCTCAGTATTTCTCAGTACTGTACATGCCGTGTCTTCTCGGACACATTGTTCATGTTCTTAACATAACATGCAATAAAACTCCAAACACAAAATTATACACATTTCACAACCATTTCCATATTCGTCTGTCCAAAAGTATTTGGACAGACGAATATGGAAACATGACTCTTGACTCGCTGACAGTATAACAGTATTCATCACTAAAACATGTAAATACATAACACCATTTCCAAAATATTCCAACATGCTACATATCGTTTATGGAGCCAGCCAGTATAATATTCTAACCTAAAACAGTGGAGATGTGTGGCCCACACTAGCATCTTACGCTAACATGCTATTAACAGAGCAAACCGCGCCGCTATCGTTACTCTCGGCGGGACTCGTGTGAAACCGTATCTCCAAAACCTGCTCATTTTACTCTTATACTTTAACTCAACTTATCTCTCAGCATTCACTAAAAACCTACAGTGATTTATGTGATGTTCTAACGTTACTAACCTGAAATACAGGAAAAAGGGTGAGACAGAGAGAGACGTGGTGTTTCCTCGCTGAAATCTCCGCAGTTATTGAGGGAAAACAGTGGAGCTTGCGCTCTTGGTCATGGTCCCTGAGGGTAAACCACAGTCTCACACTGCCACCTACTGCCAGGAGGCTGCTACAGCAGGCCAATCTTTCACATTTCCACAGTCATCTTACTTGTTTTACAACACATAAAATCCTCTTCAAATAAAGGAAATAAAATATAGATATACCTTTAGCTGATCTTATACCATAAAATCAAACACCAATGTGATTACACTCTAGTGGGCATCACACAAGCTACTTGGAAAATATAGTGAGCTAAGCTACTAGCTGCTCTACATTAAATGAAGCTTCACTATACAGAAGCTACCTCCTTCCACCTCTAGATTTCATGAATTTCCACAGTTTCATTAAACTATGGTAAAAAAAAATGTTTTTACATTTTTGTTTCCTCACATTCTTTCCCTGACAAAATTGATTTGTTGATTTAAATTTTTACAGCCCTTATCCAAATCATCAGATGACAATATATTATCCCAGTTCAAGGTGTTAATTTCACTGACAAACTTGCGTAGATCTGGGTATGCATTGAAAAATCTTTGTCTTACTTGCCTTATTTCTAAATCCATTTTAGTCAACTTTCTAGCACATAGGGTTAAGTTATGATCAGACAGTTCAGTTAAATTAAATTACAGTTTTTAATTATTTGTTCTGGTTTGTTAGTAAATATAAGATAAATTTGTGTACTGGAATATTTTGCAATTAATTTATTGTTCAGGGTGAAATTTCTCTGTGATCATCTTCAATTTCCTCCTTTTAAATTTATCTCCCCAATTAACATTAAAATCGCCCAACAATCAAAATTCTTTGTTGGGATTACACTCATTCAATACTCCTTTGAGTTGATCAAAGTTTCATCTGCAGAAGGGGGCCTATACGCACCAATAATGCTAAAAGACATTTGTTGGCACTAGATTATTTTTAACCCAACATATTCTAGTGTGCTACCCGCATTGTATACCACACGTTCACATTTAATGTCATCTTTCACATAAAAAAGAACCCCTCCTCCTCTACCATCAGCTCTGTCTCGTCTAAAACATTGGTGTCCAGGGACCGTAAATACACTCATGGGAGTTGTTTGTTTCAACCACGTTTCAGTAAGACAAAGAAAGTCAAGATTTGAGTCGGAGACAAGATGATTTAATTTGATCACTTTTATCCTTGATGCTTCGGATGTTTAAATGTCCTCCACATAATCCCCTCGGTTTCAGTTTCAGATCCTATAAGACTTTGGCGACTTTGGTGATTAACAGTTTGAAAAGTTATGAATAATCCCTGCCTCCTCACTGAAGGATTTAGACATGTAGTGGCTTCAGTAGAATATTTTGTTGGTGGAACAAAGAACCTGTTAAAGTTTCCACAGTCTGGCAGCGACAGATCATCAATTACATGGTGCCTGGTGTTAATGGAGAAGCCCGACTCAGAGTTCATGGCATGGCAACAGGCTATAGTCACATGCAGTTAAAGGTTAAGGTTAAGGTTAAAGTCAAGGGCAACTGAACTTTCCCTACCAGTCAGTCAGAACTGAAGAAGTCCTTTGGATGAGGGATGAAACTTCTAGTATCTTCAACCAAGTCCAGTTGCCCTTGACTTTAACCTTCTTTGGAGGGCTAGGTATGTAAATCTTGATCTTGGCTGGGTAGCACAGAAACGGTTGGAGCCCAAGTGATGCCATTTTCTTGTATACTGGAACAAAAGCTTTCCTTTTGCTGGTTGTATCTTTGCTATAATCGGGGAAGAACAGCAGACTTTGGTCGGCATTAGCACAGGTTAAGTTAGCATCTTTCTCTGTGCTGTAAAGCCTATGTGCTCTCTCTCTATGTGGATTACCCGGCCCCGCTGAGATCCACTTCGGCAGGTGCTTTATCAGAAATCATGCTGCATCCAACCCCTCTTCACCCTCCTTCAGACCAACCAGTCTCAAAGTTAGACATCCGACTGCGGTCCTCCATCTGAATCAGTTTGGAGGTAGTTTCACTCACTTGTTGCTGGAGAGCATTAGCATGGTGTTCACTAGTCCTCAATGCTGCCTGTAGTGAATCAACTTTATCTGTGTTGCTTTGAATAGCCCTTCAGGAAGTGTCCAGGTCCTTGGTCAAAACACCTACATTGTCCTCTGCGTGCTGTATCTGAGATTACACCTAAGGGACTGAAACAACATACAAGTTAAGGGTTATGGGATTACTTTTCGGTAAGCGTGGGCGTCTCTTCCTCCACACGGAGCCCGACATTAGAGACTGGATCGTTGCCCGCCTCCAACGAAAGTGGCCTGCTCCCTCCGTATCTCTCAGGCAATCTCTGCCTTCTTTCATCCCTGTGTTCGCAGGCCGCACTCACTCCCATGCACACACATTTCATCCCATCATTCCTTCCTCTACCCTTCCTTCTGCCGTTTACAGCAGTACGGCTTCTGCTCCTCTCTTCCCAAGCAGCCAACGCAGCAATTCAAGAGCAGCTCACGACTCAATGGGCCTCAACATGCGAGTCGGCGATCACTCAACTTTCTCCTTCATTTTCAACTGGTCTGTCCTTACCCCAACTCCCTTCCCGTCTACATGCATTAATCCATCCTCCATAATCCATGCATTCCATATTCGCATGTACCTCTATATCACACATTGTTGTGGCATGGTCCTTGCTAGTGAAACACCTATTCAGGTGTCCTTTGCTGTTTTGTTTTAATGTAATATTGTTTTGCTGTGCAGTTCCTTTAACTGGCTTTACAGCAATTTAAATTAAAGGTGTTAAGAGAGTAGACACAGGAAACAGAGATTTGGACCCAAGTGCAGAACACACAGGCGAACAGAGACAGTTTCTAGTGTTTATTCAGAAAAACTCAAACGGTTAGGACACTAGGTCTTACAAAGAAGAGGCAGGCAGTGATTCAGAACAAGAGGGAAGTCCAAACTAATCCAGAGCACTCAGGCAAGAAATCCACAAACTCCAGCAGCACAGGGTAGGGGAGACGGGCCAAATCCAAAATATAAATCCACAAAATTCAGCATCAGCACTGGAGACAGAGAGGGAAGCTTGACAGAAAGGGAGTGAGATTATCTGATGAAAGACAACGGGGAATCACACTGAGCTCCTCTCTCCTTCTCTCCCTCTCCATCTGTATGCATTGTATCATTGATGCGCATTACTAACTCGCCTGCTTCCCTCTACCACAGTCTTGTGCTTCCCTGTCCCTCTCCTCTCTCTTTCTGTCACATTCTGCATAATGCTCCTGGCTCTGGAGTTGTCGGGTCTGGATCTGTGGTTGCGGGGTTCCTGCTATCCCCATGTTCCTGCTTGACCCTCTTGAAAATGAGATGATGCATCTCTAGAGGCTATCCTTTAATACATTCAAATTCAAACACTGCGACTATTAATAAGAATGTTATTAATATTATTATTATTATTAAAGTGTCTTTCTTTTCGTGCAGAAGCATGGTGGTTGATGGTGCTGTGACTCACTCTTTTTTAAATTTGCATATATAAATAAAGAACTTATCTGTCAATATTTTAAATGGATAGTTTGATTTAGGTGTTTCTAGAGTTATTGTCAGTTGTTATGACTTCATCAACGAACAACGACCCTGTTCTCAGTTGCATAGCATGGTAAGTGTGAATGCAGCCTGGTACTAGAGAAGTGGAAAAAGGTTTTAAATTGATTTTAACGGTGTTCTAAAGTAGAAAATGTTGTATTGAGTTGTGCAATCTCCAGAAAGTCCCATGTGGATAAAACTTTTCAAGTGAAAAATGATACATTGCACATTGTCTGGTGATAGTTGTGGGTTTATGGTTGTTAAATATGTATTTATTTATTTTTTTGTTGTTTTTAGTCAATAGCAAAGCCCACTGCCATATTTTGTTTTCATTGTTTTTCTTCTAAAATGTTTTTTGTTAAGCACTACATTGAACAGGAAAAGCAGATCCACTGCACTCAGTTCTATCTATCTTTTTCGTGTCCACATGTTGACAACATGGCCGATGTCACATCACAGTAGGAAGTTTTTTCTGTGCATTTCAAGCTATTGTGACACAGTATGTGGTAAGAGGTTGAAACAAAACTGTATCATATGTTTAGACAACTGTATCCTCTATGAATTATGTTCATGTGCAACAGTTCTACATTGCAATAACATATTTTGGGTGAAATGCAATGCTGCTCACATTACATTCTTCTTCAAGGAGAATGTGAGATTAAGAATAGGTTATTCCACCTTAAGTATGTTAGAGGTTAGGCAACTAAAACCATTTGGTTTAAGGATAATTTCAGTTTGTTACAGCTTGGGTTTCATTTATGAAATTGTGGCCATTATAATACAACACCTTAGTAAGTGCATCTACCGTGCTTGCTGTTGATGTCTTGTCTGATCGCCGAGCTGCTGTGTTAACTTGGTCTTTTTGGTGCGTAGAATGAGCTACTGAGTCAAAAGTACTGCAGCTGAAACTACTTGGTGTCCTTTTTATCAGGTTGCTATAGAAGAGGAAACATATGCACTAGAATCATGTTATTCAGTAGTCTGAAGATATTCTGCCACTCTGCCCCATGATCAGCACCATACAACAATAACAACAATACATTACTACAGTACCAGCAGGGGGGCACTTAAATTTATATGCTTTTTCGGCCAGTAAGTTAGTTTGAGCAGGTGGACACACAAGAGAACATAATGTACTGAAAACATGGAGGTTAGTTCTGCCCTTACATTCTCCATGGATCACTGGATCACTTTATTTATGTAGTTTTAATTTTTCTATTTCCTCTTGCTGTTGTGTCACTTTGTGAGTGTGGCATACAAGTTTGGTACAAGTTTGTCAAAAGTTTACTAAAAAGTACATTAAAAATGTCACTTTCATGTTTTATATGCTTGCGACATGTAGGATGGATTTAGGAAGGTCTGTTATTTAGCTACTTGGAATTAAAGTCTATTTTGGAAAGAGGAGTTCAAATCCAGCTTACTGACTCACCTCCACACATCTAGGCAATCATTGTCGCTTTTGGAAGCTATTCAACCATTAGACAAGCAGTTTGGATGGCATATATGGACCGCTTTCTAGCTTCTTTTCTACCTTCCTGCAATTCCTGCAACACCTCGCCTCTCTCACGAGATCCAGATTGAGAATTGTCCTTGAGCAAGACTTCAGTTTCCTGTTAAAAACAGAGGGTACCTCATAGGGATCCTTTCCATGATGTTGTCACACACCTGGTGTAACAGTCTGAGCCTGTCGGGGGCAAAAAGAAGGCCAGTTTGCAGCTGCCGGCTGAAGCCATCTACTGGTGCCATAATGACACCAAGGTATGTAAAAATAGGGCCCATGTTTAAAATACCAAAATTATCCTTTAAAATTATCCAACTATGACACTCCTAAATTTGTTTTCTGATTTCCAATATTAATACTCGTGGTGTGAAATTCTTCCTGTTACTATTTCCTAACTTATTTCTGATATCCCAATATGGAAATTTTAGGGGCATCAACTATGCTAATGATTGAATCACAAATGCACACCTCTTAAGTGGCATTCATCAGGCTGAAACAAGCAATTTAAATGGAGACAAAAATTAAATAAAATAAAGGATGCAGTGAAATTTTCACTCCCATTATGCATGCAGGCATGCAGCTTATATTAACAGAAGAAAAACTTACTTTTTGTTAACTGACCAAAATTCGTTGCTAGCTGTGATATGACAGTAACAGGTGATAGTTTCCCCCACAGCTTGTTCAAAAGCTGTGTTTTTCACTTTGACTAGTGGTGAGCTTGTGGTTGGGTGCTGATCGCACTCTCTGCTGCTGGCTTCACAGTGTGTATTCACACTTTGCTAGTATCATTAAGAAGAATAAAGGAAGGCCCTATGTGTGTGTGTCTGTGCACATGTGCATTCAGGTATTACAGTGCAAATTTCTGCACACATTTCAGAGAATATGTGGTGTGCGAGACCACGTGCAGGTTTAATTAGCATAGCTGTAGCAGGATATGTGGTCTACAAACCACAGAAGAGGTTTTATCACACACTCCTCTTCGCTTAGTTAATTCTGGTCTGCTGTGCTCTACAACACACATCACACACAGATGTAGTTGATATAATTCACAAGTAGTTACACAGAAGACAAATAGACAAAACCTACACTCAAAAAATGAAGTTTTGCAAAGTTAGATGAGAGGATGGATGTCAGTTTCATCTCTGTGGGTCCAGTGTTTAGACTAGCTTAGCACAAAGACTGGAAGCAGGGGGAAGTTGTTAGCTTTCACCCTGTCAGTCACAAGTCAGTGGAATCACAGCTGATACAGATTATATATATGACTCTGTCAGACAGAATGGATTTAGAGGATTAATCCAACAACCAGTGTGCGAATTATTATCTGACAACCGGGGAGGTCAACTTCTTTCTCCAGGTCATAAAGGAAATCCAGAACAGCACAGAAGTGTGCTTCAGTTAACAAAAATTTTACAAAACTTACAATATCCTTGCTTATGTAACTAATGTCTGCAGTCTGTAGATGATGATAAATCAAATTCATCACACCAGTTCATGGGTGGCCCATACCACACAAAAACTTTTGTAGTCAGATGTCACCAAGTATTCTAGAGCAAAACTGCCAACAAGTCAGACACACACACACATACAGCAGACCATTGTTTCCGCTCAAACACAGACCCCACAAAGTGCTGAACCAGAACCAAAGACATTATCATAAAATACAGGACGCATTATCATCTCTAGTTCCTAATTCTTATCATTTCAAAAAGTTTTAACTTACTTACGTTTTTTTATCAAATATCTCCTTTCCTCTTGCTCATGTTGACTATGAATGAAATGTAATGTAATCTATGAACTGTTGGGCTTCTGTAAATAGCATCATAGAGTACGGTCTAGACCTGCTCTTTTATGAAAAGCGCTGTGAGATAACTGTTGTTGTGATTTGGCGCTATATAAATAAAATAAAATTGAAATTGAATTAATCTGCGTTCAATAAAGCAGTAGTCAGACATTGTTAGGCAATTGGGAAATGTTGTTTCTCTGTAAATAATATTAAACAGAGTACACTATATTTCTTGAGAATTACATGTACTATGTATCACAACAGTGTTTTTCTGTTAAAATCCACTTGGTTACATTTGCAGTGGAATGTGTTGTTGTGGTTCACCTGGTTCATATACATTATCAAACATTAGCAAGTTAGCCAGGCAGAAGCTCCTTCTAAAGCCTAGTTCACACCACGATTTTTAGCGGTCGATCAGCAGTCACCAGTCGTTATGTGTGAACTACACAATGACGCATCAAAACGACTCCCCGACACAGCCGCTGTCAGCTCTTGTAGTGTGTGACCCCCTGTCACCGATCAGTCACGTAGTGTGAACGCCACAACGACTTCAGACTCCCCTCAAATGACGGCAAGTGTGAACAGCATGGCCATGGCCCGACGCTGAAAGTCGTGTAGTCTGCACGAGCCTTAACTTCACGTATGTTGACAATCACTGCTTTGTTACAAATGAAGGCTCTTGACTTTGTCCTTTTGTTTAAGGGCTTAGTTTGTGTGCACCGAATTTAGCTACAGTAGTCTGCTTTTTGGTGTGTAACTTAGCAGAGTTAGCTCTCTAACTAGCTAGCAATTTAATTCAATTCAATTCAATTTTATTTATATAGTGCCAAATCACAACAACAGTTTTCTCACAGCGCTTTTCATAAAAGAGCAGGTCTAGACCATACTCTATGATGCTATTTACAGAAGCCCAACAGTTCCCACCAAGAGCAAGCACTAGGAGACAGAGGCAAGGAAAAACTTCCTTTTAAGAGGCAGAAACCTCGAGCAGAACCATGACTCAGGGTGGGCGGCCATCTGCCTCCACCGGTTGGGGTGAAGGAGAGAGAGAGAGAGAGAGAGAGGGGGAGAGAGACAGAGCGAGAGAGAGAGAGGGCAGGAGAGGAACAGAGAAAAAGAGAGGGATGGAAGGAGAGAGAGGGGAGGGAGGCAGCCTACACAATATACACACAGAGGTACAGACAGTAAAGGTGATGTTGCTATAGACTAAATGAAAAATGGTACAGATATTTATAGTAGTGTTAATGATAACAATTGTAATGTTAATGATTATAATAACAATAATAACAATAGGACTAGCAACAATAGTCGTTGCAGCAGAGGGTGTCGAGCAGGAACACGGGGGCAGCAGGTGACCCGCAGCCACAGATCCAGACTCCACAGCTCCAGAGCCAGAAACACCTGCAGGAAGTGATAGGAGGAGAGAGGAGAGAGACGAGAAAGCACAAGACTACCGGAGAGGGGAGAAGTTGTGTTAGTAACATGCAATAATGGGATGAGGTTGCATACAGAGGGAGAGAAAGTAGAGGAGAGAGGAGCTCAGTGCATCG